>NW_006204064.1:449629-492867 GCF_000334495.1 Tupaia belangeri chinensis
GAAAGAGTGCCAGAGACAGACATTTTCTAACAAGAGCCCAGTGGATTCCTGCCTTTCATCTAAGAAACTTCAATGGTTCAACAGCAGATCCATAGGTGTCCCCCAGTGAAAGGACCTATGTAAAATCACAGTGAGCCTCTGGAGTCAGAGATGAGAAGTGATGGCCCTGGGCCCTGCACTCCAACCTTAAGTCCACATCACACAGTCTCTTTCAAAAACTCTCTGGAAACCCTACAGTTTTCTCTCTGGTATCAGCCTTACTGTTGAAGAGTTGGCTTGAAGAGACAGAGATCTGACTAAGCTAACTTTCCTTTTTTATACTCTCTCTCAAGAACGGAGAGTTTTTCACATTCCAAAATAAAATGCAAACTGAGAGCATTTTGTATTTTTGCATTTCGATTCCCTGTTTTGTCAGTGAGTAATTATAGCAAATAAAATATTGCAGCTGAATGTAAATTGTTAGGCAACCAGATCACACCAGGATATTTTTCTTCCACAAGTTTTACATCATAGCATGTTAAATATTAAAATATTGCAAGTCAAGTAAACAGAGAGGGTTCTTTGCTCAAAGCATTAATTTTAAACAAACATTGCACTGTTATTCAGATCAGATGCTAGGAATAAAATGATGTTTTCTTTCAAATAAGTGAATATATCATCTGGAGGAAAAGCAGACAAGAGAATCATACAGAAGTAAGGGCATTTATGACACGAGAGATGAATTCTGGCCAAAAGAATAGGAGGGAATTCATGTGTAGGAGAGAAGGTACAAGAAGAGAGACTCAGAAAAGAGAATTTAGAAAAGAAGAAGAAAGGAGAGACTGATTTATTGCTAGAAGGAAAAAAAAATCAAGATACATCTCACATCAGAACACAGAAAATGACTCACTGTAAGGCAGGTAGGGAAGAAATCAGACATTTTCTAATATAGTGAATTTCAGTTTCCTTAGGTTATTACCAGAAAGGTAGAGAGAGATGAATTTTCAGATCTTTGAAAGATCACCAATCAATAAAATACCAATCAGCAAGCACTGATTGAGTACCTAATGTGTGCTCAGCGGCCGACTACAAGATTAGACACGGTCTTCTCCTGAGGCACTTCAGTAGGGGGCTAAGAGCAAGAGCTGAAACAATGAGCGATGGAAATGCATGTGTTAGGTGCTTTGGAGACAATCCATTTGGTATCAGTCTCTTTAGGGGACTGGCAGGTGGTGTGGTGGTTAAGGGTGCTGGACTCCCACATCTCCAACCACGGTTCAAGTCCTGGATCTGGTGGCTTGCTTTCTCACTTTCTCTCTCTCTCATTTGCATCCTCACTCGCTTGCTCTGACCCTCTCTGGTCAAAATAAAATAAGTAAATAAATAATGTTAAAATAATTTAAAAAATAATTATTCCCTTCAGATTGTTGAGAAAAATAAAGTTCAACAATCGCTTATTTTACACTGAGTGAATGGCAAGGCCTGAATTTAACCCAGGTTTTCATCGCTCCAAGGAGCAAGTTCTTTCTTCTATTGAAGTGCTGGATGGGTCCTAAGAAGGCATTCCTCTACTAATTGTTCTAACCAAATACCAGCCAATTAAAGCAGAAAGATAAAACAAATAAAAGTATTTTGGAAAATGTTGTTTGCAAGGGAAAGGCTCCTAACATAATTAAAAGAATAAGTTTGTAACAATATGGAGTTCTGATTAATTTATTTATTTTTACTTAAAAAAAAGTCTCTAGGAAAAGATATCAAATTTGCGGGAAAGGCAGGTCTTTTAAGTGATCTCAGGGTTAAGGGTAGGAAGGCAGAGGTGTTGACGATCATAAAGGCTGATTGAGGAGGCAAAACTGCTCCACAAGAGTGAGGGACAGAAGAAGGGATAGAGGAGAAGAAGAGTCAACCAAGGAGCAAGATGTGGTCCAGTGTAAAGCCTCTTAACCTCTTCCAGTTTGCCACTAAACTAAAATAATGCCTGGAGAGGGGATCCTTATGGATAAATGTAAACAAATTACGCATCATACTGAGTAGGGGAAAACATGATAAGCATGTGGGCCAAGGAACCAGAAAAAGACAAAAGCATACTTGCAAAAATTTGCAAAGAAGGCAAGCTTTAAATTTTCATGAACTGTGGAACCAGGAATGTGAGTCCATTACAGCTAGTTAGAACTCAATAGAGAGGGACCAGCAGGTAGCGTAATGGCTATGTCACTGGACTCCCATGCAGTTGACCATGGTTCGTGTCCCGGACCCGGTGGCTTAAAACTCACACAGGGTGCATGTGCATGCGTGTCCAAGATCCTGAGAGGAGAACGGAGGAGAAGGGATTGCAGCATGGCCATCCTCCCTGGGGGGTGATTTCTCACTTTCTGTCTCTCTGTCTCTCTGTCTGGTGAGCGCATGCGCCCTATAGCAAAAACCTCTGAAAAAAAGAAAAAAAGAAAAGAAAAGAACTCAATAGAGCGAGGAGTTCTCAATGACATTAAGTTTACAGGCAATATCGGGGTCTTGTTTGTTTGTTTTTTGTTTTAGTTTTTTTGGGACCATTATTAGGCGAGTCTTAATATAAGCACACAACAAAAATCTTGCATTAAAATAAAGTGATGTATACCAGATACCATACCATACCACACAGAGGATCCCTCAATTAGGAAAAAAAAAATATCCAGCCCATTCACACTGGTTGAGGCAGTGAGAACACAGACTTCCCTGTGTTTACTGCAGTTCATCTACCTGCCTTCCCTTCTGGAAAGTGTAAAAGGTAGAAGCCCAGATCTCATCATAAGACCTCCTAACAGACATGCCTCTCAAATGTTTTAGAAAGACATTGAGAGATACAGACATGAAACTGAAGGCAAGTAATGAAGAAGAGAGGCTGCTCTTCGGTCTAGCTGTTGAGAGACAAAATTCGGTGCAAAAAGTCCTGTTCATCTGGCATTTGGCAATCTTATATCAGAATGGCAAATGTGCAAACCCTTTAACTCAGCAAATTCATCGCTAAGAATTTGCTCTACAGCTACAGTTACGAGAATATGCCCAAATAGGTGTGAGCACGTTTCTTCATAGCATTGTACATAGCAGCAAGAAACTGGAGAGCGCCCAAATGCCATTCATTAGGTTAGGTACAGTTTTGTTTATCAATATAAAACAATAGGTACAGCTATAAACACCAATCAGATAAGAATTTGGAAAAGATGCAGAGTAGTCTCTTCTTGCTACATTCAGTATCTCCTGGGTTTTAACCCAAGAATAAAAAGCCAATATATGTGCCTGAAATGACGGAGGACAAGGATAGATAGTCTTCCTTATGAGCCACTGATAGTACAGGGCCCTTGGGCCGTGACAGCCACAATTGACTTGAGTTCAGAAACTGGACGTGAGGCAAAACAAAGCCAAGTATGCTTGTGCACGTACACACAACTCACATAACACGTGGCACATGTGCACACAGGAAAGACGAGGGAGACCCATGTGAGGTTATACCAGTTGAAGTATATTTAGTATTTACCACACAACCCCATTTGAGATTCTGTTTGTACTTACTTTCCTTTCACTTCAACTATTCACACAAACAGTTATCAACTATCGAACACATTGACAGATATTGTTAGGCACTTGATAAATATTACCTTGTTCCTCTCTCATCTAAAAAACCAAAGGTTTATACCATATAAAAGCCAAGGGACCATTATTAGGCGAGTCTTAATATAAGCACACAACAAAAATCTTGCATTAAAATAAAGTGATGTATACCAGATACCATACCATACCACACAGAGGATCCCTCAATTAGGAAAAAAAAAATATCCAGCCCATTCACACTGGTTGAGGCAGTGAGAACACAGACTTCCCTGTGTTTACTGCAGTTCATCTACCTGCCTTCCCTTCTGGAAAGTGTAAAAGGTAGAAGCCCAGATCTCATCATAAGACCTCCTAACAGACATGCCTCTCAAATGTTTTAGAAAGACATTGAGAGATACAGACATGAAACTGAAGGCAAGTAATGAAGAAGAGAGGCTGCTCTTCGGTCTAGCTGTTGAGAGACAAAATTCGGTGCAAAAAGTCCTGTTCATCTGGCATTTGGCAATCTTATATCAGAATGGCAAATGTGCAAACCCTTTAACTCAGCAAATTCATCGCTAAGAATTTGCTCTACAGCTACAGTTACGAGAATATGCCCAAATAGGTGTGAGCACGTTTCTTCATAGCATTGTACATAGCAGCAAGAAACTGGAGAGCGCCCAAATGCCATTCATTAGGTTAGGTACAGTTTTGTTTATCAATATAAAACAATAGGTACAGCTATAAACACCAATCAGATAAGAATTTGGAAAAGATGCAGAGTAGTCTCTTCTTGCTACATTCAGTATCTCCTGGGTTTTAACCCAAGAATAAAAAGCCAATATATGTGCCTGAAATGACGGAGGACAAGGATAGATAGTCTTCCTTATGAGCCACTGATAGTACAGGGCCCTTGGGCCGTGACAGCCACAATTGACTTGAGTTCAGAAACTGGACGTGAGGCAAAACAAAGCCAAGTATGCTTGTGCACGTACACACAACTCACATAACACGTGGCACATGTGCACACAGGAAAGACGAGGGAGACCCATGTGAGGTTATACCAGTTGAAGTATATTTAGTATTTACCACACAACCCCATTTGAGATTCTGTTTGTACTTACTTTCCTTTCACTTCAACTATTCACACAAACAGTTATCAACTATCGAACACATTGACAGATATTGTTAGGCACTTGATAAATATTACCTTGTTCCTCTCTCATCTAAAAAACCAAAGGTTTATACCATATAAAAGCCAAAAGTATCTGAAGAAACAGATACTTAAAGCTTGGACACATAACTTGCTCAGTGTCATACACCTGGGATGTGGCGGAGGTGGCATTCAGATATAAACACAGCAGCTTTCGAAGCCACTATGGAACTTGATATTCATCCCTGATTCAGGTCTTATTGCCTTACCATAAGACTGCTCAATAAGGATATAAATTGGGAAGAAAGCAACCAACTCACAAACAAGAGGACTTCACAAAATCCATCTGAGAAGTTTTGAGAAAATGAGTACTTGTGTATTGTATGTTTGGTCAGGTTTAGGAGAACAGAATACATTAGAATTTAAGACAATCTATCCTGCTATGAAGCTTGGTGGTTAAGATAAGGGACTTTGAGGAGAACCACAGCCTGGGATGAATCCTGACATGACCACCAACCACCATTACCACCAAGAAATGTAATCTGCCCCTAATCTTATTATTTCACCTGTAAATAGCTAGCATGGTAGTGTCTATCTAATTAAGGGTGCTAAGGACTGAATGAGATCGTGCATAGTGCTATGTTCGATATTGTAAAATCATTTATTTTATTTATTATTATTATTATTGCTATTATTGTTATTATTATTATTTTAACTTGCTATAGTCACCAGAAAGAGACAGGAAGAGAGAGAGAGAGAAGGAAAGTGAGAAAGGATGCCATCAGATCCAGGACTCAATTGCAGTTGGCCATGTGGGAGTCCAGCAACTTAACCATTACGCCACCTACTGGCTCCAATATTGTAAAGTTCTTAATCATTATAAATATACCTGAGAAATGATAAAATGTTACAGCAGGAAAATATCTTAAAATATTGATCAGCCCTTGGCAAGCCTTTCAATTTACACAGCAAGAAAGTGATCCTTGATCAAAGACAAGATATCTCTCAAGTTAAGACCTCTGAGATTTTAAGTTAATTGAACACCACCTCTGCAAAATTTTCTCTAACATTAAATGTTGTCAGCTCACCCACTGCTCATTCCAAACCCCTTTCTCTTTCTCCTCCCTCACCTCCTGGCAAACTGCTCACCATCATAGCCCTCTTGAAGCCAAGTATGGCTACCATGTGAGTCACTAATACTACAGGGTCCCAGAGCTGTGGCAACAAGAGGTGAGCAAAAAATCTGCTGGATGTACTCTGGGGAAGTGTCTGCTTTGCCCATAGGAGGAATATACCCTGCTAATGCCATCCTCTCCTTGTACCTTCCTGCCATGAATTTGATCATGGTGTCAGGAAATTGGGTGGCTATTTTGCAAAGGGACAGAGCAAAAGAATCATAGAGATGCTGTCTACCTACCTCCAGGACTTTTATTTTTTTCATATTTTTGCCATAGGGCATGTGCATTTACCAGAGAGACACAGAGAAAGATAAAGTGAGAAATCCTATCTGTTTAAGCCACTGTTAGTCAGTTTTTTACTGTTATATGTAGCTGAACTCACTGCTAAATGATACAGTTTGTTTTCCCACAGTGGTACTTTCTAAGCCCAGACAATGGGCATTAATAGTATAAAATCTTGGGGAACTAACTAGCTACTTGGGAGAAACCCAAAGCTATGAGAGCTTCCTCTCTTTTTCTCTCTCCACTTTTTGCTCTCTCTCAATTAAAATGAGAGTCAATTTCAGGCTTATTTTTGAAGTATGTTTTTCACCTTGTTTTTGTTTTCACCTTGATCTTAGAATGAATTTCCTATTCATATCCAAGAACTTCCCATTCTCAGGTCGGCTCAGTGTTTTAGAGAATGTCTGTTCTATTGAAGTTGAGTTGTTTTTTACTTACTAATGTTCTACTAATCAGAGCACTTTGTCAGTATCCCCATGCTTGGATTTTCTCTTATGCTCACAGTGTATGTTTAGAAACATGTAAATAATAAGATAGAGCTTTAAACTGTTCTGGCCTCATCAATCTTCCTCTCTCTCAAAACACCTATATGACTTTCGGTCACATAAACATATGCCACCATGTGCTTTCAATTAACTGCCGTAAGTCAATGTTATACCTTGACCAGATTATAAACCTGTGGGTATTGACACACAGCATTATACTGCTTTGCTAGTCACCCTTAGTGCCTATCACAGTGACAGGCACTTCAAACACTTGTTAAGTGATATAAAATACAGGATCTCACCACTACTACCACCAAATACAAAGCTTAAGGAAAGACCCAGGAGCTAAAAGCTTCTAACTCCATTATAAACCTATCCATGAATATGAGTCTCTAATCAATAGTTAAGGGAATTTAGTACTGAAGTAGAGATAGTAGAGATCACATTTATATTAGGGGAAAATATGTAAAACAATAGAACAACGTGTACATTTTGGCATATACATTATGAAAACATATCCCAAGACCTAGCACAAGGTTAACCACACAACGGTCTCTTAATGAATATTTATTGAATGAATGAGCAACATATCCATACATGACAGGAACACATACCATAAACAAACACACTTGCTTTTTTCCTAAGGAAAGATAATCTTACTGAAATAGATGGGTGGTCAAAACGACATACTCTCCTTGAACTGGGAAAGTAAGGAACCCTTTATTTCACCTCGGATTTCCTCCTTACATGATGCACAACGGAAAAGCATTTGCTCGTCACATTTGTCACGAGAGCCCACAGGTGCTATCTGGCTCATCACAGCTTAACTTATCAATTGCCTTTGTTGTCTGGTGGATATTGATCTGGGAAGACCTTGTATCTTGCTAAAGTCACTTGTACAGCAACTCTTTGCTTTTTCTGTCAACAGGAAGGCTCAAGTGTTGCAGGCTCTGGGAATTTCCACCCGACAGCCCTGCTCCATCATTAAACACCCAGTGAGAGCTTGTTATCTAGATGAATGCCCCAATTAAACCAGCACATTCCTGTCCATACCTAATGGTGGCAGGAGGTTCCAGGACAGCATTTAGAGGAGCAATAACTGATATAGAAAATGGTCCGAAGAGTCACGAGTTTAGTTTAATTTGTTTCACTCTTATCCATTCATTGGTTCATTCAACAAAGCAGCTCCCAATGTCTATTTCCCAAGCTTAAAATTGTGTTTGCTTTCCTGAAGAGGCATACATCTTCCCTAATTTTTCTCAACAACACAGAATAACCGATCCTGACTCTGCATCCACAGGAACCAGGGTTAAGCTAGAGCTCCCGTGATGGGAAAAGAACAAAATCAGTAAAAGGAGAACACCAGGCCTCAGGGTGGTCTGTCAGGCCTGCGTGGGTTTTGCACTCTGTTAGTTCAGAGGGTCCCGTTACTGGAACTCTGAAATGAGTGATGGAGAAGGGGGGCAAACCCACGCACATGCATTGCAGCCCAATATCCTGGGCCTCAAGTGCCCTTTAATCCAAAGGGCACAAACTAGTCAGTGCTCCAAATCACATTTTAAAACTAACACCTTTTTTGTGTAGATGACTTGATCCCACAATACATTTAAACTTCACAATTCAACTTTCAAACAAGAAACTGTTAGCTAAGAATGCTGAGTGAAACTCAATTCTGTTCCATACCTTATTTTTATTTACAAGAGGTAGGGTCAACCAGTGGCATGGTGGTTAAGGCAGTTGAATCCCACATGACTGGCTGCACAGTTCCAGTGCTGGTTCTGGTAACTTGAGAAACACACCAGACGTGTGTGTGGCCAAAACCCCGAAAAGAGGGAGAAATGTAGGAGTAGGGACTGTGGCATACCCACTGCCCACGGGGAGTGCTTTCTCACTTTTCGTCTCTCTCTTTCTGCCTCTGTCTCTCTCCAATGAGAACAGGCATGCTCTAGTAAATTGAAAAAACAAAAAAACAAAACAAAACAAAAAGGTGGGGACCAGTAGTTAGAGTAATGGCTATGTCGCTGGACTCCCATGTAGTTGACTGTGATTCGAATCCTGGACTCGGTGGCTTAAACTCACGCCAGGCGCGTGTGCGTGCGTGCCCAAGATCCCGAGAGGAGAATGGAGGAGAAGGGATTGCGGTGTGGCCATTCCCCCCGGGGGGTGATTTCTCACTTCCTGTCTCTCTGTATCTCTCTTTCTGGCGAGCGCATACACCCTATAGCAAAACAAACAAACAAACAAACAAACAAAAACCAACCTAATAATAAAAAAGAACAATAGATGAAATTCAATTAAATTTAGGGAATGATGGACATAAAGGATGTTAAGGCACAGAACTTGGAAAGATACACATCAGTCTTACAACGGTGGTACTCTCTGGCGATGGACAAGTGAACAGGAAATTTCAGGTTTCACACACTGAATTTTGAATTACTTTTTAAAAAAGAATCATAAGTATTTGTGTATTATCTTTGTTGAAAAAATATCTAAGTAGTCCAAAATAACAGAAAACCATTAGGTCATCAGGAAAGTCAAGACATACTTTTCTGTTTTTCTATGCAAAAATGCATCATGGCTTTTCCAAAGACCCAATAATTCCAGGGGGAGTTTGTTTAGTTTAATTCTAACCTGTGACAATTCATGACAAGACACAAGTTGTTCAAAGATAAAATTCCTAACGTTATCTTTCTGTGTCGATTGCTCTTTCTGATAACAGATATTCACTGAGCACACATACCATGTGAAACACCGCTCACAGCACTGAAAATGGAGCCAAAAGACAGGTAGGGTCTCTGTCTTTATGGAACTTCAGAACAAGACAGTAACTGAGAAGTTTTCAAACCAACCATTATTTTCATATTAAATAACTGTGTAAACTACAGCATCCTGAGCACTGTGGGAGGTTTGCTGTGTTTCCATGAAGTTTCTTCTCAAAGAAACAGTGTATACTATAAAATGCATTCCCAGCCTATCAAATAGTCATCCTCCTCACTCGTCAGTCAACATAGGTTCCCTCAAACAGAATCTATAAAACCATAACATTTTGCATTCATGGAGGGGTTTACACCTTTTTGAGCACGTTTGTATACATGAGGTCTGTCTTAGTTCATTATTGTGTTGCTAACAGAAATAATAGACTGGGTAAATTTAAGAGAATAGAAGCTGGTACCAGTAGATGGCATAATGGTTACATTGCTGGACTCTCATGTAGACGACCATGGTTCAAGCCCCAGACCCAGAGGCTTAAAACTCATGCCAGGCATGTGTGTGTACATGCCCAGAATCCCAAGAGGAGCCTGGAGGAGAAGAGACTGCAGTGTGGTCCTTCCACTGGGAGGTGATTTCTCGCTTGTCACTCTGTCTCTCTGGCGAGTACACGTGCCCTCTAGCAAAAAAAACTCTAAAAAAAAAAAAAAGAAAAAGAGAGAGAGAGAGGCTTATTTGCAAAATTTGATGATTCTGGTGGTTAGAAAGTCCAAAGACATAGATGTAGAGCATGGATGATGGAAGCACAGCAGGAAGGTGGGGAGACAGTGAGTTATGAGCAGCACTCTCTTTTAGAACAACCAGCTCTAGCAAGATCTAACCCCTATCTCATGAGAGCTAGAACTCACTGGTCTCCCAAGACACTGTTAATCTCTTCATGAGTGTGTTGCCCCTACTATACAATCACTATGATCAATCACTGTCCCTAGACCTCAGCATTTCCCAACATTAAATTCAAAAACATGAAGCTTTGGGGGGCAAACCATTATCCAAACCATAACCATGTCCTAAGAGGTGGGCGATTATAATGCAGGAACAAAATAGTAAAAACTTATTTATAAATCAAGAATCACTCTTGATTTTATAGGAATAAACCAAAGTTATAAATCAAGAATCAGTCTTGATTTTATAGGAATAAACCAAAGTGGCTTCTGCTATGCTTCTTTAGGCTTGTCATTTGAGAAGACAGCAATCATATTCAGAATAGCTAGGAAAGAATCCTCCTAAGATGATTTGGTGCTAATGTTAGAAGACATTGTGCAAAGGGTCCAGTCAGATGGTTGTCATCACCTTTTCTAAACATGGAGGCCTATGCCACTTCAACAACAAAACAAAAGCCAGCCAAGCCAACAACCAAGCGCCACCAACACCACCAACAAAAATAAAACAGGACACCTCCAAGGATATGCATGCTCACTATGTGCCAGGAACTGTTATTCACATTTTATATATTAACATAGTCTTTCCAACGCCTCTTTGAGGCTGATGCTATTCCCATCTCCATTACACAGATGGAGACACTAAGAGGTCAGGGGCTTGCCCAGTGTCACAGAGCTAGGAAGATGAGCTAGGATTCAAATCCAAGCAATCTGGATCTCCAGCCTGTGTTCCTAACCTGCTGAGTAAACACCTTTCTACATCTTCTCAACTATCCTCTACTAACAGTTCTCAGTAGGCATCCGGATGTAATACTGTCTTTATTACTCATTATCTCCTCTGCGAATGCTTTCTCTTCCTAGCTAGAGGGCTAGTGCTTGAGGGGAGAGATTCAACCATCTGTTCCTTTGGACTACATACCGACTTGTCCTCTTCTAAATCCATGGTCAGTATACTTGCACTAGCTGACTTCACTACGCTACAAAAGCCTAGGAAATAAGTAGGAGTTATTATTACTCATATATTCATGAAAGAAAATCTCAACTCCTATCACCTAGGCTGGAAACTAGATCTTCTTTCCTATTGGGGGAAATTTCTGCAGGTGTGAGCAATTAAAAAATTAAACATTAATTAACAACTCAAGTGACTGACTGTGTTAGTAAGTTGTTTTTTAACCACAAAGGTAAATATTGTACCCCCACCTAATGTTTGAAAATAAGGTCCCTTGAGCATATTAAGTAGTAGGGGTGATCTTCTCAGTTGGAGTTTCATCACTCCTTCAGTATATCACTTTTACAAGTTTGTGTATAACAAAGCTATTGGGAAAAGGAATTGTCATACTCATTAACATTTCCTTATTGTCTTACAAAGAATATTATCTTGAGTGAGAGAAAAGGATGACGGCTCTATTGCCACTATTGGCTCATCATTCCAGGACACTAGCCTTAAAATCTTTCTTTCTTTTCTTTTTTTTTTTTTTTTTTTTAAATATAATCTCTCATTATACATACACATGTCTCTCTCTCACTTTTGCTTTCTCTCAATTCAAAACTTTGTTTCTCTCTAGCCCTTTAGAGCTCCCCCCAAAAACGATGCTATACCGCTTGTCTTGACGTTACTACTGACCCCTCACTCTCTTCAGCCCCTTACAGTCTTGCTCCTGCTTTCCCACCCCCCTCTCTCCTTTATTTGTGATTGATTGCATATACATGAGAATGAAAGACAGAGAGAGAGAGAAATACCCTCTGATTTGGTGACACAGCAACCCCCTTCCTCTGGCTGATAGGATCCTTGGTATTTGTGTTCAGCATGTACTAGGCTGACTGTGCTGGGGATTTGAACCATGGTCACCATGTGGAACCTGGCTTTTCCTGAGAAGCACATCATTTCTGTGCCATGGAGCCAGTCCTAGCTGTTACATTTATTCTTCTATTACACTGAATCTATTTTCCTAAAAGATATAAAAATGTATTCAACTGAGTTAATGTTTTTATGCAGGTATTCTCAGTGCCCATTCCTCTTGATCAGCCAGGGTAGGATCATTCTCAGCTAAAATCCAAACGTCTCTTGTGTACCCTCCAGTTTCCTTTCAGATCTATAATAAATCCTGCCACTTCTTAACTAGTTTCCCCAGGAATACAAAATAAGCCTCTATTTCACACTAGGTAGATTGTATTTGCTCAGGAAATATTCAATCTCTCTCCATGTTCTCTCTCTGGAAGGAGTATATCTCCACAATCTTTTGATAGCAGATTTTATTTGGTCAATGGGCTATTAAGAGATGTGGTTTGAGCACAGGTTTGAAATATGACTTGCATTTTTGCTTCTTAATATTGGAAGATGTCTTTGTTAGAAACCAAGTAAGTTCTCAGAAGATAAGATATATACAAACCTAATCACAGCATAGAGGTAAGACCAGCCAAGATTACTATCAGCACATGAATTAGAATAAATGATTATTAGGTCGTTGGGAAAATCATGACATATTTTTCAATGCAAAAAAGCATCATGACTTTCCTAATGTCCTAATATTATTTTTAGTCACCAACTTTGGAGGATTTTTTATTTATTTATTTAATTTTTTTTGAGAGAGATTTTTGCTATAGGGTGCATACGTTCGCCAGAAAGACAGAGAGAGACAGAAAGCGAGAAATCACACGCCAGGGAGGATGGCCGCACCGCAATCCCTTCTCCTTAATTCTCCTCTTGGGACCTTGGGCACACACGCACATGTATCTGGTGTGAGTTTAAGCCACTGGGTCCAGGACTTGAACTGTGGTTGACTACATGGGAGTTCAGTGACATAGCCATTACGTTAACTGCTGGTCCGTGGAGGGTGGTTTTTTTACACAGCAATATTGTAAGGTACTAACTGATGCATACACAAAAAGTGTTAAATCCTTGTTTATTTCTTTTTATCTGAAATATTCCTTGATTGCCTATAATGTAAATGCTTTTTATTATTGCTATTGTTTCTAAACTTCTGTAGTGTTCTCTCTCCCCTGCCATTTTTCTACCTTTGTATCCAGTGTTCTCTCCCTTATATTATAAACTCCTTTGAGGCAGAATATTTCACATTCACCTTTGCATCCACAGGGCACTGGAAGCTCTTATCCCTAGAAAGAATCAAATTAAAGTTTGCTCATTCATTCATCCATTCAGCAAATTGCTGGATTTTAGAAATAAGCCTTCATATAAAGGCATTTAGTACAACACCTGGCGTACCTACATTGAAAAGTGACACATTATATCGAATGTGATACTGTTACTGCTTCTGCTATTCCTCATTATTTTCAAGGGGAGAGAAATGAGCATTCAGTTTAAGAACATCCTATTTTTGTTTATAGAAACTAGAAAAAAAAATGTTCTCAGTATTTACTACTCCACTCCTTTCATCAGCTTTTCATTCTGATATCCAATTACCTTCTTGCTACTTGGCTTTTCCTCTATCTGTGAAGACTTAGCCTTGGCAAACTTGACTGTCCTCACTAGTGGAGCTGGGTTTTTTTTTTTTTTTTTTTTTTTTTTTACCAAGGTGCCACTCAATCTATAACCTCTGAGAACACTGACAACACATCCTCTCCTTCCAATGTATCCAGAGTATGAAGAAATGAAAGTGAAAAGAGCATTATGGCAAACAGAACTAAAAAGAAATCTTTTTTGGTTGGATTCAAGGATTAGGCTAATATGCTAGCCAGTTTCAGCTCTTCTGAAATGTCACCCTGTGGCATGACAAAAACCTTAAGATTTGGAACCAGTGTCTCACCCTAAATAGCTGAAGATGTAGTTGACATGCACAGAAAATGAGGGCACTTTCTTAACTAGAGTTGATGGGTTGTCTATGAAAGAGTAGGTTACCTGTCAAGAGAACCAATGGAATACCAAATAGCTCAATTAAAGTGGGGAGCTTCTCTGAAATACGAGGGCTATGGAGTGTGAGTATAAAGGAGATAACAGAGAGAACAATCCCTTGGTGGAGATCCATGGATGTAAGGACTAGTGGGAAGAGCACTGGACCGTGAGTTTCAATAAAAGTGGGACATTCTTGAACTAGCAACTTAAGAAGTTCTCATCAGTACCATTTAAAAAATAATACACTATGACTCATTTTATCCAACTAAATTTATTCTTCATTTTCAAGTGACTTCTCTAAAGTGCTATTCCTCAAAGCAGTGGTCAAATGAACTTCAGAATCATTCAGCTACAGAAAGTGAAACAGGTTTTTACCATGGAACTTCTCAGAGATGTAAAAGTTTTCATTAGCATTGTGAACCTCTAAATGCTGGTGATCATGGTATGGAATATTTCTTAAAGTAATCTGACCAAGGATTCCTCTCACCATGGGCCTCCTGTAGGACTAGTGTTCTTTACAGCACATGGTCATGTATTACATAAGACACAGAAATGCTAAGAAAATGGTCCCTTTGGGTCCTGGTCCTAAGGTCTGTAATTTTCATGAAGCTGTATTTATGATATTCCTTTATGGTTTATGCCACACGCCTGGATTCTTGTAATTATTTCCTTTTCTGTTTCTCAGATAGCTTAAACTGATGACAATTATTTGTGAGTAAAAGGATCTTAACTAGGAAAAATATGTGTGTAGGTGTTGTGAGTGAATACCAATGATTTGTTCATATCCGCAGTGGCCACTTGGACTGAAACTAAAGTGCCAGGTAAATACAATGGCCAATTTGCCACAAGAGACTCAATCCCTGGACTGAAATACTTTTATATGCCAAAATGCAATCATTTTATATAAGGAAAGCCATTAAGAAATACAATTACAACAGGAAACGAATACCTTTTGTAAAAGAACAGACGTCGTGATTTTCATTAAAAAATTCTTTCCTTTTTCATGTTCACCTTTTTCCTACTTTAAAATGAAAGTGACTTCATTTTCAAGTGACCTTTTAAAAAGCCCAAACAGCAAGCACCATAAATATTCAAAATATTCAGAATGAAGTCCAGTACTGTGATATTAAGTTGGACATGCCTGAAACTCAGAAAAGCCTATTTCTCTTTCTTAAAATAGGCAACTAAGAAAATGATTCGTATTTTCTTCATAGAGTCTCATTATGTTCCTTGTGGAAGAAAGTTAGAGTGTGTTTTTATATGCTGTACTACTGGGGTAATAAGGCTGAACCAAAAGCTTTCAAAAGAATTTTGGCTTTGCTTTTTCTACTGCTACTTCTTTTTGAAGACAGGAGATCAGACACATTGTGATTACCGATGCAGGCTTGTATATTGAAATCCAGATGAGGAGCAACCATTACCCCTTATAGTGAACAGTGATTGCAATGGTATTTGGGGATAGTAGTATGAATGGTTGAGAAGTCTTAGCAGCAAAAACAACAACAAAAATTACTTTCAAAATTAATTTTAAAGAGAAAAGGAAAGAAGTAATGACAATTGTAACCATTAAACCAATTCTGATAAAGAAGGGAAAAAAGAATATATATATGTACACACACATACACACACACCCTATGGTTTACTCCTAAGACAAACGTAAAAAAGTAAAACATTTGCCGAGCTAATATACAGTCAAATGTGGGAGAAAAATTAATTTTCTCTTCCCTTATGAAACAAGGACTACAGACAATTTACGGAAAAAAGTGAAGCTGTTTTTTTTTTTTTCTGTTGTTTATGTTGGTCTGTATTTATTGGTAATGAATAACTGGGTAAATAAGAGATATAAAACTTAGTAGAAACAGCAATACATTTTTTTCACAGAAGAAAACCCAATGTATTCAAAAGGGAAGTATTGCTGAAAACAATGATGATAAACAGTCATCCGGGAATGCCAAAGTACCTATTTCAGGCAGAAGAAGGAAGCCTAAAGAGGACTGAGGATCCATAGGTTTTAGTATACAAACTGAAAGGTGGATGTAAAAACAGCTACAGATATCATCTGCTATGTAGTATCTGTATGCACTTATTTTCTAGCTCGATCTATTGAGAGGCTTTGAAGACATAATAGTCCAGTACCAATAAGCATACCTGTGGGCACATCTAACCTCCAGATCTTTTTTTTATTTAAGGTTTTTGTCATAAGGTGCATGAACTCACTGGAAAGAGACAGTGAGAGGGAACATGAGAAATCACCCCCTGGAGGGATGGCCACACCTCAATCCCTTCCCCTCCTGGGATTCGGGGCATGTACACACATGTACCCAGTGTGATTTTCAGGCTGCTAGGTCCGGGACTCAAACTGTGATCACCATGTGGAAGTCCAGCACCTTAACCATTATGTCACCTGCTAGCCTCCAGATCTTGGTTACTAAATTGTCACTCTTCAATAAAAGGAATCAGAGCTCTTGGGAAAAATGGCTGGCTTCTGGAATAAGACAAGGAAGTACCCGGATGAACCTAGGATGTCATGAGCTGCCAGAGAGTAAGAAATGGCTCGGGCACATGGGAAAAGGAATCACAGCCAGAATAAAGAGCCCCCTGTAGAAACTGGAGACAATTTGAAAAACAAAATGATGACTAATTATAACCCATAGAATAAAAATAAATCTGTGATTCTACACTGATCGAAATGAATAAACAAAAAGGAAGAGATACAAAGTAGTATGTATGTAGGATGAACAAGTCTATAAATTTAAGGTACATAAGAACTATTTTAAATAAAAGTGTATTATGTTAGGGGTGTTTGCTAAATATATACATTTTTAGCTGTTTTTTTTTTTTGTTTTCCACCAAGAAACTGAGATGATAGATACATTAATGTACTTCACTGTGGTAACCACTTTTCCAGGTACATGTCTTGTAAAACATAACATTGTAAAAACTTCAAAAATAATATAATGCTACTGGGGTGTCAGAAAAGTCATGAGGTATTTTTTTCTATGTAAAAATGCATCCATCATAACTTTTCCAACAACCCAATATGTATTTATATTATTGTTTTTAATTTGCTATAGTGTTTGTGTGCTCTCTAGAGAGTCAGAAAGAGAGAAAGGGAAAGTGAGAAATTACCCCCAGGAGGGATTGCCATGTTGTAATCCTTCTCCATCATCCTCCTCTTGGAATTTTGGGCACATACATACACATGCCTGGCATGTTTTTGAAGCCAATAGGCCTAGAACTTAACTGCATAGTCGTCATATGGGATCCAACCACCTTAACAACAATGTCATCAGCTGGCCCTACAGTTTATTTATTTATTTATTTATTTATTTATTTATTGAGGGGTTTTTGCTATAGGGCGTGTGCGCTCGCCAGACAGACACAGAGAGACAGAGAGACAGAAAGCAAGAAATCTCCCCTCAGGGGAGGTGGCCACGTCGCTATCCCTTCGCCTCCATTCTCCTCTTGGGATCTTGGGCATGCACACACATATGCCCGGTGTGCGTTTAAGCCACCAGGTTCGGGACTCGAACCGCGTCAACTACATGAGAGTCCATCGACATAGCCATAACGCTAACTGCTGATCCCTAGTTTGTTTTTTAAAAAGTAGAGGTTTAAAAATTTTTACTATAGTAGATCTTTCAATAATAAAAGAAGCATGAGTAAATTAGAAAATCACTATTTGTTAATTACTACAATAACAATTACTTCAGGTAAGTAGCACTGGTGAATACTAAAAAATAGGCAAAAGCGTAAGTACAAAAGATACATAAATTCTCTAGAAGTATCTCCATACAAGATACTTACTAATTACAAAAGGGAAAACAGTGATTTTGCAGCAGAGAAATCTGGCTGACATCCCATGATCCAAGTTAATAAGCAACAAGAATGGAATAAATGGAAATCGTGCACCCCCTGCGACTGTGAGCTAAGAGGATATACTGCTACTTCTGACGTATTTCTGCCCCAAATGCAAAACCTGATTCTACTCATGAAGGAACACCACATCAAACCAATCCATATTAAGGAATGTTCTGGAAAGCAATGGGTTTTTTGAAACTGTCAAGGTCACGAAAGACAAAAGTGTGAGGAATTGAGATTAAAGGACACTAACAAGAAAACTGAATGTAATGGATAATCCTGGAATGGATCCTGGACCAGAAAAAAAAAAAAAGAAAAAGAAAAAAAAAAAAAAAAGAAAAGAAAGTTGGCAGCATTTCACTAAGAAACAGTTTGGTGTCAACTGTTTATTTTCTAGTTTGATAATTGTACTTTTTTTTTTTCTAAGAGAATGTTTTTCTTTTGAACATTACACATTAGAGAAGCAATGGGGCAAAACCCATGCAATTTGCTTCCCAATATTTCAGGAAAAATATATACATACACACATATACAACATATGCATACATATAAAGAAAGAAAAAAAGAGGAAACATGAAATGAACGCAGTAGAGTGTCGAAAATCTGGGAAATCTAGGGGAAGCCTGTAGAGAGATTCTTTGCACTATGCTCACAACTTACACATATTTTTTGCAAGTCTTACATTATTTCAAAATTAAAAGCTTAAAAAGAAAAGAGACAGAAAGATCCTGACTTGAGTTCAAATGTCAAGAGCAGCACTGACAAGAGTCCTTGAACAAATGTCTTGGCCTCACTGACACTCAGCTCCCCTTTTGCAGAGTGGAGGCAACATGACATCATGGGATTTTTGTGAGGACAAATGAGATGCTCTATCTACAAAGCCCATCAGCCAAGCCCTGACGCCTGATGCGCCTAGTAAGTGTGGCTACTGTTGTTTCCCATGATCCTAAAATAAAGAACCTGACTAGAGCATGTTACTGCTTGGCTGCAATTTAAGGAGCACCCGAGGTTATCTGCAGGCTGCAGAGAAGATGCTGTTCCATGACGAGACTGGAACACAGGCGCCTCACACCTGCTTTTAAATAGTGCCCTTTATTTTTTAAATGTCCCTGTACAATTGAAGATGACATTACTCTTTCTAGAGTGGGAGTAGAAAAGCAACTGTGGGTGGGGGCTTTTTTAGAAGAGGGATTGATTTTTTACTTTTAAAGCGGTCTCAGAATAGTTAAAAATAGTTTCTCCCTTTGCCGAGCCTCCCTCTGCTCCCTGCACCTCCCAGCTGTTCCTCCTTGGCCTTTTCTTCTCCTGGTCCCTTCACCATCTCTTTCCTCCCCTCTTTTTGCTTCCAGTCACTCATGGGCCAACCCCTCCTGAGTACCCTACCTTCTCTCCTCTTATTTTTTTTGTTTGGTTTGTTTTGGAAAATATTAATCCCAAATGAACAAAAGAGATGTGTGGGAAGGAAATGAATGGTGAGTTCTTAACTACCGCAGCAACTGCCAAGGTTCATGTTCTTCCTCCAATTCACGCTAACCTCCTGGGCCACCAGAACGCACAGATCTTGCCAAAGCCTAGATGATTCTAATTGAAAAGGAGAAAATGAATAAGGGGAGGAGGAGGATGGCGTTTTATTATTCATGAGCCCTAAAAAAGGCCTAAGGCTGTCAGAGAGCATTACGTTATACAAAAGTTACAGAAAAGACGTGATTATAGATTTTTTTCCCATTCCAATGTATTTGGAATCATAAACTGTCATCTACTGTCATTATTTTAATGATGTAGAATGTTAATGTCTCAATCCAGGTTAATTCCCAAGTACGCAATTTTGAAAGGAAAGAAAAGAAGGTCTTTCCTATTTTATCTCAATATGATTTCCTATTATTTGACAGTTCAACATGTGGATTTAGCAAAAAGAAATATACCAACAATCACAGAATATCAAAGCTTAGCTAATGATATATATCTACACCTATATCTATATAGATAGATAACACAAGTCACGATCCTGAGATAACTTCTTCTGTGTTTTTTAGAAATTCAAAGACAACAGAAAATCCACTATTTTGTCTGATGATGCTTGCAATCAAGGGGAGCTTTCTCCTCTATTGCTCAGTCCCCCCCCCTTACTCTTTTTCCATCAAGGGAACCAGGATGATCTTGAAAATGACTAAAACTCTGCTCAGCCTGGTGTTCTTCTGTGGTAATTAGACCATATTCAAGGAGCCATTGCCTAATCATTGTGTGTTCAGAGAGATTCAAGTATATATTACCCAAGTATTAACTGTGGATGGACTCCAACAAGTAAACCCAGGATTGTATAAGTTCACATACTTTGCTACTTACTGCATTTAGTCATAAATGGGGGCTATGACTTAATTGTGGTTTGGTTAACTGTTTAGTAGTCAACCAGGAAACCTCTGTTTAAACAAACAGACATAGGAGAGTGGTTGCGGGTATGTATGTGTATGCTGAGAAGTGTAAACAGGATCCTAATTAGAGAAATTGCAGTAGTAACAACCACACACACCAGGCACCTTCTCTATCTCCTCTCCAGTTACCTTAATCATTTGTGAAAAACTTACCACAAGAAACAGGAAACTACAATAACTTAGACTATAATAAACTACAATAACATAGACACTAACTGGGACCAGCAGTTAGCGTAATGGCTATGTCGCTGGACTCCCACGTAGTTGACCCCAGTTTGAATTCCGGACCCGGTGGCTTAAACCATGCAGGGCGCGTGTGCATGCGTGCCCACGATCCCAAGAGGAGAATGGAGGAGAAGGGATTGTGGCGTGACCATCCCCCCTGGGGGGTGATTTCTCGCTTTCTGTCTCTCTGTCTCTCTCTGTCTGTCTAGCGAGCACATGTGCCCTATAGCAAAAATCTCTCCAAGAAAAGAAAATAACATAGACACTAACTGATTTTTTTTAAGTGTTTTTACAAGCTAGCTGAGTCTATGCATTATTCTTGATACTGGGTCCTCACTGGGTCAACAACACAGAGATAGACTGGTTTCTCATAGCTCATATAAGAAATCAGCAGAGTTTTTCTATAAAGGGCCAGAGAGTATATCTTAGGCTGTCAGGAAAGTCATGATGTATTTTTCTGTTTTCCTATGCAAAATGCATCATGACTTTCCCAAAGACCCAATACTTTACACTTTGCAGGGCATATACTCTTTGCTGCAACAGTTCAACTCTGCATTAAGAGCAGTCATAGATGTAAGTAAGCAAATAAGTATGACTGTGTTCCAATAAAACTTTATTTACAAAAACAGGCAGTGGGCCACAATTGGCCTATAACCTCTTGTTTGTGAATGCCAGCTCAAATAATCCTTAGGTGAAAGGTAGACAGTTGCTAAGCTTAACAAGGCCTGGCTTGCTACATTGTTATTATTAACTCTCAGCATCAAATTCACTCCTGTTACTCTCCTCTGTGATAATAGGTACTCTGATGCATTAACAATAAAGAGGCCCGCCATATAGTAGTAAGTAAAAAAAAAAAATCACATTCTTTATATCAGTATCATTTTTTAAACAAATCAACAAAAAACCCAACAAAATACAATCCTGTACAAATATGTATACAATGTTGTATACAGATAGATAAGCTGCAGAAAGAATAGTAATACGTCCTGAGGAACAACTTCTGGAAAATGAAACCAAGAGACAATGACTCTGGCTTCTTCCTTTTATTTTAAACATTCTTTTGTAGTATTTGAATTTGTAAAAGTAAGGATATATTACCTTTGTAAGTTGAAAAACACGAGAAAACTTGGGTTAGGGCCTTATAAATGCCAGAAGACTTTTGTTAACCCAGTTCCTCTGCATCCCACCTAAGCTTTATGGGGTTGCTGCTATCAAGCTGCTATCAATTAATTTTATTCTCAAATTAATTTACTCATTCACTCCACATACATAGTGAGCACCCACTCTGCCAGACTCCTGGACTATGTGGGAGGGACTCCTGGAGTTTGGAATCTAAGTGGGGAAACAGAGAACAAATAACTATACAAGTAAAGCTATTTGTGCTCATTGAGACAAATTACATACAGATGAAGGTGACATGGCACCATTCATTCCTTTAGGGAAATATGTATTCAGTGCCATATCCCCAAACTGCTGGAGGTGAAAATCTGTGGCAGTGGATACAGAAAGATGAGACGCAGGAAGAGGACAGGAGTAAACATGCTGGGGAGCTTAGAGTCAGCATTTAGGTGTGTTGAGCCTACTGTATTATCTACTTCCAATTTCCCCAAACCTGCTATGAATATAAAATCACAACAGCTGTTTTAAGAAAAAAAAAAAAAAAACCTGAAATTGAAATTCAGTGACGCAGGCATTTAGGAGTCTCCCTTGGCTAACTTTCTGCTTGATCTTGCCTATTCTCTTCACTTTCAGAGTTATGGATGGGTTATGTGTCGTAGCCTTAGTGCTGCTTGAGTCCTCTCCTGTGAGCTTTCTCCCTGACAAGACGCCAAAGCAGAAACCTTGCCTTCTCTTATAGTATTGGTTGCACCATCATTTGAGGTGCATGCTCAGCACCTTTCTCTGAAATTGACTTGCCCTTTTCAAAAAGGATGGGCTCCCTGCGATAAGATTTGTGTAATAAGACAACAGGGTTTGGGTACTTGAGTCCAGATGGGTCAAAAAAATCCCTTCTTCAGGTACTTACAACAATAGGAACAAAAGGAAATCAATTGAATATTACCATGTGTTAACTCAAAAGGTGCAGGCTTCCATGTGTTCTGTTATGTGAACTAAACAGAGATTCTCAGAGAGAAAAGAATGGTGCAGACAATTAGGGAGAAGATGACCATGGGCAGATCATTCTGCCCAGGTTTCTATGGTAGGCTGTCAATGAGTACTTGTTATATGAGTAAATAGGTCTTCAGACTTTCTTAGGAGGAAATATCTCAGGCAATAGTTTCAAGGAAGTATTTTCAGGCTAATTCAATTTGCCCAAATCTGGTTAAAGAGATGTTGAGAATTTATAAAGACAAATGGTCCTACTCCAATGGAAAGATCATGAATTATTATTTATAAGGTAGAATTCACTCTTTGGTAGATGGATGACAGCTACATAATTTCATAGAAGGTGATTTTGGATATTGGGGGATTAGTTCAAGTGTATCTTCTTACAAAGAGCTATTGTAAACACACCAATTAATTTTTGTTGACTGATGAACAGTTATTTCCTCTAGAATACTTACCATATTATAAACTATGGTTTATTGATATGCTTGGTCCTTTCTTTTTTTGGTGTTGGTAAATGTTCCAAACAGACTATAAGTTCTGTTAGATGGAATGATGTCTCTCTGATCCACTGTTGTATGCACATTGACTAACACAGAGTAAATGAAATTCACCCAATGTCAAATGAATAAATGTGCAGATGACACTCTGGATGAATAGCTGAGTGGATCAATGGATGGAAGGAGGCCATCTAGCCACTCAGAAGGCCTTCTAAGTCACAAATTCAAATAACGGAATCAAGTTCTCTACAACAACAACAAAAGTCTTACTATAAGAGAGTTGAAATGGTTACCCATCATCCTAGTCCATTTGTGCTGCTATAGCAAAATACCTGAGACTAAGTAATTTATAAAGAGCAAAAGCAAGCAAACAAACAAACAAAAATGATTATAAGAGGGTACATTCACTAACCAGAGAGAGAATGAGAAAGAGAGAAAGCATCCCCTAATGGGTACCTTCTTTTTCCTTCTATTTCTCCCATCCTCTCAGGATTTGGGGCACATATTCCCACCCACCCACTGGACATGTTTTACAAGCCACTGGAGTCAGGGTTCGAACTGCAGTTGGTCATGTGGAATCTGGCTTCCTATGCACAATGCTTAACTACTACCCTATGGAGCCAGCCCCTCCCCCCAAAAAAAATGCATTTCTCATAGTTCTTTAGGCTGGAAAGCGTAAAAATCAAAGTGCCAACATTCAGTGTCTTAAAAAAAGCTGCCCTTACTCTTCCAAAATGGTACCTTGCTATTATATTCTTCTCAGGAGATGAAAGTTGTTTTCATATGAATGAATGGCCCCCAAAAAGGAGTCTAGTTAATCCCCTTTAGGCTTTTGATAAGAAAACCAATGCCAATGTGGTTCACAAGGACTCTGCCCTTATGACCTAATCACCTCCTAAAAGCCACACCTCTTGATACTATTGTATTGAAGATTAGATGTCAATATACATTTTAGTGTGGACACAAACATTCAAGCCATAGTACCTAACTTGAAATGGTAGGACGCTAACAAAAATATATAAATTAAAGTGGATGGAATAACAATACCAACAGCAGCCAATACTTACGCAGTCCTTACTGTGTGCCAGGCACTGTTCTGAATGCTTTACATTTATGAACTCTTAATTCTTAATGGAATAAAATAAGTAATTGCTACCTTTTGATCTGGAGCCAAAATTATATCTATAAAAAGGAAACCTGATCATCCCCGTGACACCACACCCCAATGGTCTTTATGACCTTGCAGCATTGAACTCCAAAAGCAAATTTGCAAATTTAAGCTCTTACTTAGTGCTCAACTAGAAAGACTTCATTTCTCAGCCTGAAAATCCAAAGAATCAATCTGCAGATTTGTTTCCTGCAAAATTGTCATTCCCCCTTTCATACCCATCATGGGAAAAATTACTTTTAGACCCTTCTACAGCTTGGGAACACCAAATAAGCCCTAATGAGTTCAAAAGTTGGTAATGACAGTGCTAATTCGGTGGCTCATTTGGTATAAAGTCAGTCTTCCCTCTTCAAAGGAAAAACAGGATTATCAAGTGAGGTAGGAGTATTTTCTTTACATGACTGATGGGAAGAAAAAGTAATAACCTTTGAAGTGTCGCAACATATAATACTTCTCCAGTGTTCTCTTTCTTCTTCTGACACCCATGAGTAATTGAAGGAGAGAGAGCCTCTTAGAATAACCAATGAAGTGAAGGTGACAATTCTTTCTCTGCTATCAACCAATAGAGTGACACTCTAGGGTCTTGGACAGTTGAGAGCTAACATGATATAAAATGTCTTTGATGGGCGGCTCTAATGCTCTGCTCAAAGGGTACATGCCACCAATCAGGCTACACATGCTTAGGGTGAAACACAGATATGAGGAGACAAGCATATTAATTCTTAAGAAGACAGTGGCCTGTGGACCTGTGTAAGAAGATCTGCCGTCTAAGCTTTGGAGAGGGGATAAGGTCCTCAAGGCAGGAAGGAAGAAAGTCAATGAGCCAAGTCAGATAGAGCAGGTAAGAATAATGAGTACAATTAAAAAAAAATAACTTATCACACTCACCAATGATGACTGATTAACTATAATGTTCAGATTGACAACCAGGAGATCATTAACACCTCGCCTCAGCTCAATGATGCAGAGGTGGACGGGTCTCATGGAAGAGGTACTATCGACGGGAGCCCACTTTGTAACAAAATTTGCAAATGCAGAGAGTGGTTGCTCACAAACCTTAAGACACAGAAATGATGAGGTAGGTGAATACTTTTCAATCTTGCAAGCTCACTCTTTTCAAATTCTGCTAGAGCCTGTCCAGGCAAAGACAGATCAACTTGTGCTAATGGAAGAAAAATGCTTTGAGGATAGATGTATAGAAAGAAGGGGTCTTTGGTTTGTTGAGGAGAAAGTAAATAAGCAAGCAAGCAAAAAAAAAGTTATAGAGTCAAAGCCAAAATGTCATTTAAATACCCCTGACTAGGTTCTAGAGACTGCTGGGTAAGAACACATAGTTGCCATTGATTTCTGGAATTGACAGGGGTTGCAGAATGACTGGCAGGGGCAGGGTAAGGGAGGAGGTCCCTGTGATCTGACAGAACATTCCCCTCTTGAGCTTTCCCTTTATAGAGGAGAATTGGGTTGGTTTGGGGTTTCCCGTGGTGCCTTTGATCTGCTAACCAAGTCAGGTGTCTGCCTTTAGGTAGCTCTTACCCACAAGCCCATCACTGCTGACTCAGAACAAAGGCAAAGCCATTTTAAGGAATAATACAAGAATAGCCTTTAGACACAACCACAACCAAATAATTCTCCTCAGAAGCTATGGCTAGAATGTGGTACACACTAGAATGTGGTATCTATTAAATGAGTCAAAATGAGTAAAAAAATAAAAGAATGAATAAATGATTATAGAGTATAGTCATTTCATGAATGCAATTGGTTTACATTGATTCAATTACTCCTGTTCGGTATCATGTGAATTTCTACTGCACAAAGATCTATAGTCTTCATATGACATGGCCTCTGGAGACGAGTCAACATCTTCAACTGATTCTCAAATGGAGAAATAGTGATTGTTCCAAAGTCAGGCTGGTCTGTGGAAGACACAGAAAGCACCATTCTATCTGTGCAGTATTTTAGGAAATGATTTTCAAAGTAATTATTTAATTACACACAATTTCTTCATTAGGGCCCACCTTTAAACTAAAAATGATGTAAAACATGGTAGCATTTCTAGATTGATGCAATTCAGAGGTGGTTTTCTTTATTCCAGGCATCGTTCTGAGACCAAGGATGAGTACACTAAGAATGAAATCAACAGGAAACTAGCAAGAGAGGACCAATGAGTAGAGGGGATGGAAAGCAGAGGCAAACACTGGCAAACTCATCCTAAGCTTGCCACCATGGGCAAAGATGCCCACACTAACTGGAACCCACAAAATAATAATAAAAATAAGGGTAACAATAATAGCATTCACTGTGAGCGAAAGAACCCTGTAAACAAATCAAAAGATCAACATTAAGGGTCTTAATAGCTGATTGCAACTAATTTCCTCATGTAATATCAGGGAGCAGGAAGGAGAAAATTGATTGTACGTCTGTTCAAACTAAATACATTTAATGCTAGAACCAGCATGGTGCCAAAGAGATCTCTGTCACAAAAACAGAAATATTCCAGATAGAAGAAACACTGCTTCATGCCCCAACTTCACGAACCCAGGGAGGGAAGCAAGGTAACCAGTGCCTCACGTAGGAGGCAATATGTTGGTTTCCTATGGCTGCTGAAACAAATGACCACAAACTTAGTGACTTCAAACAACACCAAAGCAGTAACTTGCTGTTTTATAGGTTGGAATTTCTTTTTTTTTCTTTAAATTATTTATTTAATTTTATTTCTTTATTTATTCATACATTTATTTTAATTTGACCAGAGAGAGACATGGAGAGAGAGAGAGAGAGAGAGAGAGAAAGCCAGACAGCAAGCCACCATATCCAAGACTCGAACCATGGTTGGCTATGTGGGAGTGTCCAGCACCTTAACCACCACGCCACCTGCTGGTCCCCTAGGTTGGAATTTCAACATGGATCTCACTAGGCCAAGATAAAGGTGTGGGCATAGCTGAATTCCTTTCTGGAGACTTCATTTCCAGCTTCTAAAAGTCACCTGCATTCCTTGGCTAATAGCCCTCTTCCTCCACCTTCAGAGTCAGCAATGACAGCCATGTCCTTGTCACATCCTGTCACTCGGGCCTGCATTCCGGCCTCCCCCTCTTCTACTTTTTAGAACTCTTATGATTATCCTGGGCCCATCTTGATAGTTCAAGATGATCTTTTTTTCCAAAGTATATTTATTTCTTCCATGAGATAGAGAGGTGGCAGGAGGGGGCACCTCCGACAGGGTCTTCGTGCTGCCATCCCCCTCAACTGCCAGCATGCCCGAAGTGCTCAGGGAGGTCCCTGGATAGGAATACAGAGTGTGACCACTATGCCATTATCTGGCCCCTGATTCCCCTATTTTAAAGGTCAGCTATGTAGCAACCTTAATTCCATGTGCCACCTTAATTCCCCACTGCGATCATAAAGTACCATATTCTGTTTACAGGGCATAGGACACGGAGATAGGTGAGAGGAGGTGGGTATTCTGTATTCTGCCTACTCCAGGCATCAGTGTTTCAATTTTCCTTTTTAGTTTATAAAAATCTAGCCAGTTCCATCTACTACAAGACTAATGAGGTCCCATCATTTATATTAACTGTGTATGTGTAAGGTAGGACAATCATACCTTTTTTTGCTAGGCAGAGCTGAGTATATATGCTCTCAGATTCTCCAAAGTCAAAAATCAGTAACCCTGAAGGGGAAAAACCCCAGGATACCGTGTCCATAAGGATCTGAATTTAGCCATGTGCAGTTTCTAAGGGGATGTTCCTACTAAGAGCTTTTTCTCCATCTCAGCTTCTCAATCATTCAATTTTGTTACATTGTGTATATTCTGAGAAAGATTTCTAATGAGTTTCATTGCTACTAGCAGTCTAGACATTTATGATAAATTAGAACCCTATTAAGTGTGAAGGTATCAAAACAATAGCAGATCTGCCTTCCAGTGAGTCTATTTTCAGATGACAGCTCTGCTCCATCTGACTTCCTCAACAAGAGCTCATCAAGCTCACAGTTCTACTGACAGAGCCCAACCAGCACCTATTTTTGCAGCACCTGAAAATAAAAGCCCATACAGGCAGTACATCTGGTACAGAAATGAAATGAAATACAATATTGAGGCACCAACCATTCAGATCCATTTCATTGTTTCCTATCCAGAGACACCTAATTGAAGGTGGGATTCCAAGGTTAAAAATCCCAGTTCTGACAGCATCGCGTGTCAGACACCTGTCAACATGCAATACAGCACCTGTGAAAGGGAAGCGAATGCCAAAGCACAGTACGTTTCCTTACATCATAGTTCCTCCCTTGGAGGATGCATGTCTCTGAGCAAATGGCGGAAGCTGGCTGCCACAGGGGCTGCACCACCACTTGCAGGCGGGGAAGAGAAAGAAAGGCGACACCTCCAAAGGAAGCACCAAAGTGTTTAAACTTGAGAAAATGATTTTGAGCATAAAAGGCTGACTCTGAAAGGGCTTAAATTTCAGGATTCGGCCCTGGAGCCTTGATCCCGATTAAAGGCAGGGAGTTATTTTTTAATATCTGTTTTACATAATTAAGGGGCAGTAGCTTTCATGCAGATGAGCGTTTTTGAATGCTCACACCACCAAATGGGCTTCATTAGCTTAGCTGGGCAATTATGAAGCAGGAAGTAAAAAGCTGAGCTAAAGCCTTATCTTCAAAAAGGTCTGAGGCAGGGTGTGCTGCTAGCCACCAGGAGGGGGGACGATGCATTTTGTACATTTATTACCTTGGAGACAAAACTTGTATAGCTCTAGATAGCTTTGAAAGCAGTGCATTCCTCCCATTTAAACCCCAAATGAGAGAAACAGGTGGTGCGTTTAAGGCACTGTAGAAAGTCTTCGAGTATTTCCCAAACATGTGTAGGTTTCACCGAGCTTTTCTCTATTTGTTCTAAAGGCTTTTTCTATTGTTTTCCAATTGCTTCCCTCATTTCCCTCCCATGTGCGTTTCAAAGGAAATTGGAGTGCTCAAAATGTGGCTAAATATAACACTGCACTAAGCAAACAGTGACTAAAACCTCCAGAAATTATTCTAGATGCATATTCTTCCTCTTCTGATTAGGAAACTGCAGTATCAAAATAAGTCTTGATCAGGAGAAAGGCTATTTGTTTACGAAAGGGCCAAGAACACAGAAGAAAGCCTGGACTGAAGGGACTAAATCCAATTCTCAGCTATTTCAATACAGATGTTTTTTAAGATAATCGGCCTCCTATGCATGTTGAAGAATCAAAGATAAATAAAATCTCTCATGGGTTGAGAAAGGCAAAACCACAGCCTATTCACTCTGCAAAGAACCATTCCAGCTGGCCTAATCTGGTGCAGCCACCTTGAAAGACAGGAAAACATGAATCTAGCAAAAGGTTACTGACTTTGTCCAGAATATCACTGAGTCATCCCACAGTCAGGATCAAATCCCAAGTCTCCTTTTTCCTTATTGGGCTGTTTATATTTCTCTAAGCCACCTTCCCGGGTACCTGGCTCCAGAAAGAAGGGAGTCATAGTAAAAAGACCAGGGACTACGATGACACCTTGAAGGAGTCATCCTTAGTATTCTTTCTGTACACCTACCTTTCTCACAGATGGGTCAATGGCAGGTTTCTGTTTGGTTTTCTTTTTCAGAATTTTTTTTTTTTTCAAATAAAAGCAGATAAACTGGCCCATAGAAATAAACTGCTGACTAAATACAGAGCACAAAGTTTCCTAGCGTGTTCACGAAGTGAATGGATTTAGACCTCAAAGACAAGGAAATGTCAGGCTAGGGAAGGGGCAAGAGGGCACAGAGGACATGACATTAGGGTACAGAAGGCATGGAAGACCATGAGTTAAGAATTAGGATCCCTATCTAAAGGACCGGGGGGGGCAGGTGAATGCTTACCCAAGTATCAAGTGAGAAGCCCCAGTGGCCAGTGCCCCCCATCCTCAGTCCAGTTACTATGCCCAGTTCAGACTGGCTCATCTCCTATGATAACCCAACAGCCTACATGCTGAGAAACCTACCAGCCCTCCAAAGGGTGGAGAACCTGTATGGGACAGTGAGAAGGGGAATATTTAGCCCTTGACCAAGATGGGTCTGAACCAAATGAGTTAGGAATTTTCCTAGGGTCCCAGGATAGAAGACAAATAGGGAATAGCCCTCTCTGATGTATACTATATTCATGTGGCAACTATCTAGCCCTAGTTTCCCAGGATAGTCTCAAATGAATGTCCTGTTAGCTTGTCACTTGTTATCATATCTGATCTTTTCCTGGTCCTGATTTCTTTTTTTCTTTAAGTTTATTAACTTCTCCCATGAAAGAAGCAGAGAGAGAGAGAGACAGAGTCAGAAATAGGCACCCCCAAACAGAGTCTCCATGCCTAAATCTACCTTAGTCTCCATTGACCCAGATCAGGGGCATGCATTCTTACACCTGGTGTGCTCAGGATGCAAATCCAGGACTTGTCCTGTGTGGGTCCAGCTGTGCCACTGCCTACCTCCTTGTCCTGATTCCCAGTAGGGAAAAGATAGCCCTATAACAGCAGAATGCTTAGATCTGTCTATTAACCATGACACTCAAGGCCTCTCCAGTACAACTGCATCTGCTCTTCTCATCTCATGCCTCCCTGTGCCTAGAACCCCAAATCCAGCCAAACAGGAACCTTGCACTGTTGCCAGAACACACCCTGTGGTTGCTTCTGCAGTTCTCCTGGAAGGTTGTCCCTTCTCCCTCTTCATCTATGGAAAATGTATCCTTTTACCCATCAAGAACTTCTAACGTTTGAAATTATTTACAAATGGAATGGGACAGCCTTGGTGATAGAGGGCTCCTACTAGATGCATATTCTTCCTCTTCTGATTAGGAAACTGCAGTATCAAAATGAGTCTTGATCAGGAGAAAGGCTATTTGTTTACGAAAGGGCCAAGAAAACAGAAGAAAGCCTGGACTGAAGGGACTAAATCCAATTCTCAGCTATTTCAATACAGATGTTTTTTAAGATAATCGGCCTCCTATGCATGTTGAAGAATCAAAGATAAATAAAATCTCTCATGGGTTGAGAAAGGCAAAACCACAGCCTATTCACTCTGCAAAGAACCATTCCAGCTGGCCTAATCTGGTGCAGCCACCTTGAAAGACAGGAAAACATGAATCTAGCAAAAGGTTACTGACTTTGTCCAGAATATCACTGAGTCATCCCACAGTCAGGATCAAATCCCAAGTCTCCTTTTTCCTTATTGGGCTGTTTATATTTCTCTAAGCCACCTTCCCGGGTACCTGGCTCCAGAAAGAAGGGAGTCATAGTAAAAAGACCAGGGACTACGATGACACCTTGAAGGAGTCATCCTTAGTATTCTTTCTGTACACCTACCTTTCTCACAGATGGGTCAATGGCAGGTTTCTCTTTTTCAGATTTTTTTTTTTTTTCAAATAAAAGCAGATAAACTGGCCCATAGAAATAAACTGCTGACTAAATACAGAGCACAAAGTTTCCTAGCGTGTTCACGAAGTGAATGGATTTAGACCTCAAAGACAAGGAAATGTCAGGCTAGGGAAGGGGCAAGAGGGCACAGAGGACATGACATTAGGGTACAGAAGGCATGGAAGACCATGAGTTAAGAATTAGGATCCCTATCTAAAGGACCGGGGGGGGCAGGTGAATGCTTACCCAAGTATCAAGTGAGAAGCCCCAGTGGCCAGTGCCCCCCATCCTCAGTCCAGTTACTATGCCCAGTTCAGACTGGCTCATCTCCTATGATAACCCAACAGCCTACATGCTGAGAAACCTACCAGCCCTCCAAAGGGTGGAGAACCTGTATGGGACAGTGAGAAGGGGAATATTTAGCCCTTGACCAAGATGGGTCTGAACCAAATGAGTTAGGAATTTTCCTAGGGTCCCAGGATAGAAGACAAATAGGGAATAGCCCTCTCTGATGTATACTATATTCATGTGGCAACTATCTAGCCCTAGTTTCCCAGGATAGTCTCAAATGAATGTCCTGTTAGCTTGTCACTTGTTATCATATCTGATCTTTTCCTGGTCCTGATTTCTTTTTTTCTTTAAGTTTATTAACTTCTCCCATGAAAGAAGCAGAGAGAGAGAGAGACAGAGTCAGAAATAGGCACCCCCAAACAGAGTCTCCATGCCTAAATCTACCTTAGTCTCCATTGACCCAGATCAGGGGCATGCATTCTTACACCTGGTGTGCTCAGGATGCAAATCCAGGACTTGTCCTGTGTGGGTCCAGCTGTGCCACTGCCTACCTCCTTGTCCTGATTCCCAGTAGGGAAAAGATAGCCCTATAACAGCAGAATGCTTAGATCTGTCTATTAACCATGACACTCAAGGCCTCTCCAGTACAACTGCATCTGCTCTTCTCATCTCATGCCTCCCTGTGCCTAGAACCCCAAATCCAGCCAAACAGGAACCTTGCACTGTTGCCAGAACACACCCTGTGGTTGCTTCTGCAGTTCTCCTGGAAGGTTGTCCCTTCTCCCTCTTCATCTATGGAAAATGTATCCTTTTACCCATCAAGAACTTCTAACGTTTGAAATTATTTACAAATGGAATGGGACAGCCTTGGTGATAGAGGGCTCCTAGCACTGCAGGTGTTTAGGGAGAAAGGTAAGAGAACAACATGAGTTAAAACCATATCAGATAAAGTTAGGCTAAAACAGTAAAAGTAAGGATAGCTGACTTGGTGCCAGGAACTATGCTCATCATGCACCACACATAATTTACATCAATCACCCTAGGAGGAAAACAGAATAATCCCTATTTTATAGATGAAGCCTAGGGGCCTAAAGGAACATGGCCAAGGTCACTCAACTTGGATTCTGACCAAAGCAAGAGGATCTAAGAGTCAGCTGTTGCATCAGAAACATCACTAATCAGTGAGATTGTTTTGTCTTGGTACAGAAAGGCTGAGAGGACAAGGTTAGCTTGACACTGGAATGAGTTCATCCCAATGTTGCTCGTGGTTAAGGTGTATTATTTTTTTATCTTCTCTGCTTCTAATGGTCCTTCCAACGCCATGATCCTGGCATTTTATAATAGAACTGTTCCTCGCTGGACTCCTTTCCAAATGCCTCAATGGACCATAACTCCCCCTTCCCTTGGAAGTAATCTAATTGGCCTCACTTGACATATTTGTGTACTTATATCACAAGCTGTTGGGTAAATTCTTAGAAAGCAGGAACTCTGGCTGATCGACCCACAGAGCAATCAGACTGTCTGAGACACAGCAGATAGGAAAGATTTTTCTTGAGTAAACATCTTTCCTATGCTTCACGCAGGAGCAATGTTCCATAAATAGCGATGGTATTTGTGGAAAATTACAACTCAAACAGTCATCAGGAGTAACAGACTGCAGTCCCTTTCTTTGCTGAGAGGACCACCTTGACCCTGACATGCAGGTCAGTTAGACAGTCTGTTCTCACCAGGCTCAGGGGAGGACTAAAAAGTCTTCTCGAGTCAAGTAGTACAGCTATACATTTCTTTGTGATCTTTGTAGTTGTTTAAAACCATTAATGAGACAAATACATGTGGTAGATAGATATTTGTTGAAGATATTTGATAGTTTTATCAACTGAACTAGGGAGAAATGTTCACCTGTTGGAAGATTCACTTTGTAAGCTAAATAATGTGTACCTGGTTTGCACAGCACTGCATAACCGGAAGTTGCACCTTACCAGATGGCTGTGTCCACCTTGGGTCCTTTTCTCCTCACCTCTCCTACAGCCCGGCCTTCTCTCTTACCTGAGCTCTAGCTGTTTCTTTAGCCCGAAGTCCTCTGCCCTCAGCTCTTTGTGGCAGGTTCCTGATAATCCTTTAAGCCTCAGTTTTTCAAAATGTCTTCTCTGACTACGCTCTCTTTAGTCATTTCCCTCATCTCTTCTTGCTATCTTCTGTCAAATTATTTTTTTTTCTCTTCCTGGCATTTTTCATACATGATCTGCAATGATCTTCTTTGTGTATTTTGGTTTTTTTTGCATACTGGAATGAAAGTTCCATGAGGGGACAGAGCATGTCTTGTCTCCTTTGGCTTTGCATCCCCTATGAATTAACCCCGAATGCGTCACATTTATTAGTATGATATCCGTGAAACAAATAGGTAGCTGAATGCCACCTTCCATCACACCAGGTCTGCCATCATCTGGGCTCCTGCCACTCCTTCCAACCTCATCAAGCAACACTGAATGGGCCAATAACTCAAGGCACATCGAGCTGCTTGCTGTGGCAGGAACACGTCACTCTTGTCTCTGAACTCTTACACTGTCTATTACCTCCTGCTAATTCACTCTTCCTTCTTACCCCACTCAGGTCTGATTCTGCTCAAAGCTCAGTTTAATTGCTGTTTCCTCTAGAATTTCAAAGAAATCTTTGAGTGTCCGAGGGCTAAGTTAAATACAGTGATGATCTGTTAAAAATATGTGCCTTCTGGGACCAGCGGATGGCGTAATGGTTAAGTTACTGGACTCCCATGTAGTTGACCATGGTTCAAGTCCTGGACCCAGTGGCTTAAAACTCATCCTGGGTATATGTGCCTACCTGTCCAAAATTCCAAGAGGAGAACAGAGGAGAAGGGACTGTGGCATGGCCATCACCCTCCCCCACCCCGGGGGTGGGGGTGATTTCTCGCTTTCTCTCTCTATCTCTTTAGCAAATACACACGCATTATAGCAAACATCTCTCTCAAAAAAAAAAAAAAATCTGCCTTCTGGTGGGTGGGTGTCAGAAGTAGACAAATCAGAGAGAAATTATACTTTTACCTTCAGCACAAAACTTGGCAAACGACAGGTATTCCACTAATGTTAGGCAAATGTGTGAGTTCAGTTCAACTCCCATTTATTGAGCATGAACCCTGTCCCGGCCACTAGGTTCAGTGCAAGATAATTCTGGGATTCCACTGCAGGAAACAACAAAGCCTGCTTAAATAACTACAGTGCACAGGAGATCATGTTCTGCCAAATATGAAGCCTCGAAGCTGCACAAATTCCAGGTGAGGCAGGGGAGTAGAAGGAAGTGTGACATTGAGCAAATGGGCCAGCTCTTCCCACTTTCACTTCAACCATGATGGAGATATCTTTTACAAAATGATCTGAAGTTTCTTTCTTACATATGGTTCTTGGAGAGTCTCCAGGTTCTTAGCAGACATGTTCACAATCCAAAATTCCCCACAGAGACAAAGGTAAGAAATAACAAATACAAAATGCTCAACAGACTCATTAAGGTATTTTGGAAAATTGTTAAATGCATACATACGTATACATATATATGTATACATACATGTATATATGTATATATAGTTCATCTTTATGTGTAATAAAAATATTTTGTAGCAATAAAGGTCATCCATGTCAATAACACTCCCTCTGTAACACTTCATTTCTTTTCCATTCTTAGGTCCATAAAGATCCTTTCACTAATACCAATGTAGAATTCAAGGGACAATGAAATGAAAAGTATACATATATATGTATACATACATGTATATATGTATATATAGTTCATCTTTATGTGTAATAAAAATATTTTGTAGCAATAAAGGTCATCCATGTCAATAACACTCCCTCTGTAACACTTCATTTCTTTTCCATTCTTAGGTCCATAAAGATCCTTTCACTAATACCAATGTAGAATTCAAGGGACAATGAAATGAAAAAGATGTGCAGGATAATTTAAAAATAAGAGAGAGAAAGAGAAATAACACAATAACACATCTACAAACTGGAGTATGTGAGTCCTGCCTTAGAGAACGTGCAATTAGAGTCAGGGATGCATTTAAGAGCTCATTCATGCCACATATTTGAAAAAAGCACCCTATGGGGGAACTGTCAAAAATCAAGCAATTCTCAAACTTTTTTCTGAGCACGTGTAACAATTAATATTATTCACCTCTATGAAAATTATGAAGTGTATATTCCCACTGCTCCATCTTAAAAAAAAAAATAGCTCATCTCCCAGCTAGATCTAGTCCTTTGTCTTTCTATATTCTCTTTTTTCAAAAAAAAAATATTATTTTATTTATTATTATCTTTTTATTTGACTATTGAAAGACAAAGAGAAAAAGGGAAAGTGAAAAAGCAAGCTGCTAAGTCCAGGACTCAAACTGCAATCAACCATGTGGGAGTCCAGTGCCTTAACCACCACGCCACCTGCCAGTCCATTTACATTGTCTTCTCTAGGCCACTCTCTCTCCTCCGAGTTTCACCCACTGTCACAGGAAAGGAGATGGCTATATTTCTGTTATTGAGAGACATATTTTTACTTTAAAAATAGATAGTAGATGTTCACCCCACCACTCCAGGAATACAGTTTCCTTTGTTCTTCACTTGAATATGAAGATAAAACCAATTTTAATTATACCCTGTTTGAGCATATTACCATCACTCCTAAAAGGCAGATCGCTTTCTGAGTTAGAGGGCATATCTGGTTTCTCTCCCTACAGACAATTCTGAAGCAGAGAGGAAGCAATTCCTGTGCTTATGCATAAATGGGCCTTTTATCAGGCATGTGCTCACATTTCTGTTTCAAATTGAAGTCCCTTGATTCCTAAGTGAGATCAGAGTTCTGTCGAGAGTAAGCTAGATTCTTTTCAAACCATGCCACAGGCCAAAAATCAGAACTCATTAAAGAGAGACTATGTTCCACCAAATCGATATACTACAGAGTGAACAATGCCACACTAGAAGTAACTTTCCATTCAGTTTTCTACCACCGAGTGGACATGTGGCCATAAGAAAGTGATCTGTCAACTAGCACCAGCCAACCAGTCTTCACTAAATACCAACTCTGCAGTAGAACTTACTGGATATAAAGAAATCTATTTTGATGTTCATGTCCTCAGTGCTTTGGTTATAATTATCTTAGAAATTATTGTTATTGTTCCAAACAACTATAAATGACTTTATATCTAGAGTAGGAAAAGGCTGACATGAACACATAATGTAAACATCTTAAAGAGAGTGAGTTAAGACCGATTTTATTTTTTACAATACTTAATTAGCTTCTGGAAAAGGGAGGGAGGGTTTTGTCTTTCAGTATAATCAATAACTATATTCAAAGAATAATCACTACAAGATTACTAATAAGAAATTCAGATAAAAATGACAACGAAGCAAAGTAAAATTCTACAAATGACCTTTGAGAATATGAGATCAGAATGAAAAACTGTGACTTTTTAGACTTTAAAGCAGATAAAATTTAGTTATTTTAATCCATAATGAAAACCAGAGCCACCTACTACCTCTCCAAAGTTGAGTTCAAATTTAGCCACTTAAGTCACCAAGAATCCATTAAACTTAGTTGCCAGAGAGAACAAAAGCTTCTTTTCAGAAAAGAGCAATATTTCTTTCAAGTCCTTCAGCTTTAGTGAGCTAAATTCCAAGATCAAAGAGGGTTGTTTAATATCCCCTCTTGAAGCTTTTACTATCTTAGTATATTTTTAAATAAAATAAAAACTCAACAATAAAAGATCTCAATTAAGCCTAATTTGTATACTTCAACATCTGTCTGGATGACTGCTCTCTGTACTTGACAGTCATACAGTAAAACATAACACTTTAATTAAGAACAATCATTCTGTTTCCCCTAAACCAACCAATGATGAAGTTGTTGTTTGGGTAAAAATTTCTCCAGGATAAGGCCTACGTGACAAGGGTCTTTCTTCTTAGTGCCAGGGAGTCATTGTTTCTGAGTATAGCTTGTCTGTTCTTCCTTACATTTCAACTCAACTTTATTTCAGAGAAGCTACGTGTTCACTGCCATGGCATAGTACATAGAAATATTGGGACAAGCAGTTGGCACAATGGCTATGTCCCTGCAATCCCATGTAGTTGACCACACATAGTTCTTTTCCCCAACCAAGTGGCCTAAACTCGCACCGGGCGAGTGTGCGTATGTGCCCAAGATCCCAAGAGGAAAATGGAAGAGAAGAAATTGTGGCGTGGCCATCCCCCAGTGGGTGATTTCTCGCTTTCTGTCTCTCTGTCTCTCTCTTTCTCTCTGGTGAGCACACACACCCTATAGCAAAAAAAAACCTCTCAAAAAAGAAATATCAATAAATGCATGCATGAGCACAAATACACATACAAACTCTCAACAAGTTTGCATAGGGTAGTATGATTTTTGTGCTGTGTGCCAATATAAATCCAAATTCCTGGTAAATCACAAAAAAACACCTGTATTTCTTGAGACTGAGATATTTGTGGCTTCCTATTTTTTGCTAGAATTTACATTTAAAATGTAAGAGGACCAGACTTAACCTGACCTTTTAGGCCTATTTTAGTGATCGGAGTAGAATCACAGAAGTATCTGAGACTCCAAAGCTGTGCTTTACTACTCAATTCAGGGGACCTATAAAGAAAATTTTCTTAATTAACTTTACCCTGAGCTAACTTTCCTCTGCTCTGCCATGTATAATTAAATATGTTAGCAAGACAAAAATGTGAGATGTAGCAGCTTTCACACCCAGATTCCCAACTCCAAATTTATAAAAAGATACATGTGGATATTTTTTTAGCTGAAAGCCCATCATGAAGTATTTTGCAGTCACTCTAAAAACTTTTCAAATTATATGAAAATATAGAAAAAGGGTAGTAAAATAAGTAGTAAGGGATAAAATTTCAGAGAAAAAAATTTCTTTATCAAACAAAAGGAATCTCAGGTGCCCAGGCAAAGACTCTGATGCTGCTCAGAAGAGACCAGAATTCCCCATCTTCCCTGTCTTGCCAAAGGGTGCATGTGGTACCCTTCTACTGGTCTCTGCTTCTAGGAGTGAGTCTAAAAGCCACAATATTGATGCAAAACAGGAAACACCCACCTATGGGATACTTAAGAACCCTAAAAATAGACTCTAGTCCCAACCAAATAATTCCTCTATATGGCTAAATTAAATAAAATTATATTTTATCCTTTTTAATTTGGTACCTTTTAGAAATGTAAAACCTCCCTCATAAAACAAACAAAAAAACCCTGCTATTGAAGGAAATGAAAAGTTTTTTTTATTTTCTCACTATCTAAATATAACTCAGAAAGATCAATGATAATTCACATTGGTTTTCTAATAGGTAAATAAATCCTCTCTTAAAAAGCTGATATTTTATATGTATGTGAAAACAAACCTAGGCAATATTTTCCTAGGAAAAGGCTTATTTGATTAAACAAATTTTGACCTTTGAAATTCATAATGCCTTTTTTGTTTTTATAGGACGGATTCTTTTGTGATGGTTGGATCGATTTACAAATCTAGACAAAGCATGCTTACCTAGAATAGAACCTCACCACAAACTAGTTTGTTAAAGAAAACTTTTTGACAGATAAAAATGCAGGTATATTATTTATACTCTTAGCAGGGTAATCTATTGTTAAAAAGTAAGCCGAGGTACAATAAACTTGTGAAGGGTTTATTAGAGCAAAGTGTAATTCATGAATCCAGCAGTACTAAAGAAGTGGTTTGGGGGCTCTAGCAAAGGAATAGAAGGGGTGGGCTTTTATAGGACAGACATAGAAGTCAGCCAAGAAAACATTTGATTGGTTAGAGTTACACAGTTGCCTTATTTGATCTATCCCACTGGACAGACCCTGGCTACAGGCTTACAAGTTTGTGGGCTACTTTCGTTTGGTTGAACTTAAGTCCTGTCTTTCTTTAATACAGGCATTTACCAGAAATGGGTTGTTAATTTTTGCTTATACTCGCGCACTGAGGCAGATTTAAGTCACTTACTAGGCCTCCCAGATTTTGTCTGCTCAGGGATTCTTCAGGCCTCGTTTCCATTTTAATTTGCTTTAATAGTATCAATAAGGAGATTAAAATAGACTGCATATATGCAGATAGTTTTTCAATACAACCTTTTATAATTACCAGATGTATGTTGTTGACAGTTTCAGCTTGTTTGGTTAAGGTAATATCTCTTTGATAAGGTACATCAGTTTTACCACTTAAAAAAAAAAAGAAACACAAACTACTCTGGGGAAGTTTTGAAAGAACATTCAGAAAGGCAAAAGCTCTTTAAAATGATTTTTCTTACTTCTATTGGGGGTACATGCGCTCAAGAGAGAAAGAGAGAGAGAGAGAGAAAAGGCACCCTTCCCCAAAAGGGGTCACACTGTGATCCTCTTTCTTCTGTTTTTCCATCCCATCAGGATTTGGGGCATACATGCACAAGTATGCTGTGTTGTTTTTTGTTTTGTTTCTGTTTTTGTTTTTGTTTTTCAAGCCACTGGGGATGGGATTCAAACTGCCATTGGCCATATGGGCTCCAGCTCCCTATGCACAGTGCTTAACTATTGGACCACAGGGCTTTCCCTATATTTTTCTCCAAGAGTTTATCTTCACTACACTAGTTTGATTACTTTTTCTGACTGGACAATTTAATCCTAATATATTGTTATGGATCTTGAGACTGCATGTAACTGGAGAGTTTTTCTGAGTATTTGTTTTGTTTTCATTTTCTGCCTATCCAGTACCCAATGTTCTGTCCTATTTTGCCAGAATTCTTACTATGTAGACTATTGATTGGATGGGAAGTGCCCATTTCTCACCACTGGCCAGAGTCATCCCTCTTCCTGCCAGGGCCCACAGCACAGAGGCTGCCTGGCCTAACTGATCTTGCTAAAATTGGATGTTACACTTTGTTTTGCTTGGCTTTCAAACTTGCCATGATTCTTTCTAATTTTTAAGCTTTGTCTTTTGGCCAGTCAGAGATTTCGTGAGCTCTCTCAACCTGGTAATTCTCCCTTCCATTCTGGATAACCAGATCTGGGCCTCCCTTACAATTGAAAGCTTCCAAACTAAGAATGCCTCATAAACTACTTTAGAGACAGTAAAAGGAGTGGGGAGAGAAAAGAGAGACATTAAAATGAAAAGGTGGAAGTGCTGTTTCAGCCAGGAAGGTTTTTTCACTCCCACCTCAAGCATTAATATGCGCCTGATTTTCTAAGTTCAGCATAAAAGCCCGGGAAAAAATATTAGCTCTTCGGCTAATGTCATTCACATAAGGAATTTGTCAGCAAATCGAATATGAACTGTTCATGTTATCTCATGCATCTCAGAGGGTATTAAACTCCATAAAACACAATTCCAAGAGTGAAATATTTCCCCATTTTGATTCTTTAAGTGAGACTTAGGGAATGGAAAAAAAAAATCATCTCTGCCTTATTCTTAAAGAGAGAATGAATAGAGATATTTCTTGGGCCAACTAACAGGAAAAATGACAACTCTTAGGGTTCTTGTTCCAAAGGCCTTCAAATCCCAGCAGGCCTAGCGAAGCAGAACAGAGAAAGGGACCATATAGACATTCTGAAAATAACAGAAGCAAGTGGTTAATGGTTTTCTTAAATGCTGCAGAAAAATGACCGTGTGTTCATAAGTGTCTTGTGGTATAGTGCGAGTTTGCAAGTAAAAAAGGTGAAAATGGAACTCCGGGGCCCCAGAGGCCCTGTTCGCAGCTTAGCCTGTTTGTGTTCTGCATAAATCTGACCTCTCTGTAGGCAAAACTATTCTTCACAGGCCAGTCCCTCCTGCTCTCAGTCCACAGCAGCAGCTGGGCTCAGTTAACCAAGGAGGCCTTTCCTTTATCGCTGGCGGCTTTCCCCTTCTTTTCATTAAATAAGGCAATATTTACCCAAACTCACATTTTTAGGTGACTGCTCTGGGAGCTGCTTCCTGAAAAACTACTGGGAATATTAGAAGACTTTTCTTTTAAAGGTGTTGATCATATTCTCATAACTCAATTAAGCCTAAATTGTCCAATGTTGTACTCACATAGGAAACAGAAAACCTGTGTCCCAAGAATAGCCTTCTCGATCTTTCTATTCTGTGTCTTTTCCTGGTCATGGAGGGGGCTGGGCTACATCCATGGAATAATGAGATGAGTTTGTGGCAAAATAGATTTGTAAAGTGCCGTGTGGAAAATCAGGACTTTTCTGAGCATGTAATGTACTAACATGTGTGAATCGCTAAATGGGAGAAGAGGGGCAAGATGAAGTCATGACCTCTCAACTCATCCGACCGTCTTGCGAAGTTCTTCCCTGCAACACAAAACTGAACTAAGTAATCAATACATCACTGGCAATTTGTATATACAAATATACATATTTATACTTTCTCATCAGGATAGAACGACTTAAAGGAAAAACTGAAGATGCTAAGAGAGTCTTCTTCCTAAGAAAATCCAAAGATCACTAGCAGATACCACTGTGAGTGGAATCTTGTTTCCATGAGCTCGTTTATCAATAAAAGCATAGTTAAAAGGTGGCCTCCACCTCACTTTCATGGTCTAAATATCACATAAACATATCTAAGTGGAGAAACATTTTCTGTGTCTAGAACCTGGTTAAAGGAGAATCTGAGACATACTTTTAATATTCCAACAACTTTAAGTTGTATGACATCATCTGGAGTATACAAAGTTATCAGTCTCTTGGAGTGAGTCCCTCCACAGATGGAAGCCAGCAGCAATGACAGGACTGGAACCTTTTATACAGTTCAACAGCAGAGGATAAAGCCTTCTCTGGCTTTGGTAGAGAAGGCCTCCCTCTGGTTTTATTGGGCTGATTGAAGCCATTTGCTGACTCATGGTCTACCAGTGACTAGGGAATTCTGTGGGCTGACTGGTGTAAACAGATCACCCATGGAGAGTCAGCCACAGTGTGCCCTGTAAGGTCCGCTTACATTGCATTTACCCCAAGAGACCTTCCCTAACAATGCAATCTAAAGCAGCTTCTTCTGCTAACCCATGGATTCAGCACCCTCTTATCCTATTGGCAAGTCATCATGGCACTAGAAGCTCTGAAATCATCTTGGCATTTACTTGCTTGCAGGTTATCTTCTTTC
>NW_006204064.1:492897-513018 GCF_000334495.1 Tupaia belangeri chinensis
GACATGCTCAAGAACAAAAAACCCCTCCCTCTCTCTCAAAAAAAAAAAAAAAAAGATATACTATAACAGCTGCAATGGAAAATAGTATGGTGAAAAGAGTCCTGGAGATTGGTTGCACAACTGTGTAAATACTTAACCCTACTGAACTGTGCACTTAAGAATGGTTCACACGACATTTTATGAGATGTGTATTTTACTATAATTAAACAACAAGAAAAAAATTAAAGAATACATAATCAGCCAAGCGCAGCATTTTATGTAAATTACATAGCTAATCTTCATAATCATATCAAGTAAACACTACAAATATCCGTATTTTAAAAATCGTGACACTGAAAAGTTTATTAGATGATCAAGGTTATACAGCTAATTAGGGGCAGGGCTGGGACCAGAATTTAAAAATCTCCAACTGCAAAGATCATGCCCTTCAGCGGCACACAGTCACAAAAATAAGCAGCACCCTCATGTTTCAAAAGGTGTATTCTTTTCTCAGAGTCTTTTTGATTGACAAACATGTCCATTATTTCTTATAGACAGGCAATTAGGTGTGTACACTTAACACAGACTAACGTGGCCGCTAAATTAAGTGATAACCCAAGAAATCTTGCATACAGTTTAACTTACTTAAAAAAAAAAAAAAGATCTTTAAAATATGTAATAAAGGGGAACCAGCAGCTGGCGTAATGGCTGTGTTGCTCGACTCCCATGTAGCTGACCGCAGTTTGAGTCCTGGATCCGGTGACTTAAACTCACGCCGGGTGCATGTGCCTGCGTGCCCAAGATCTGGAGAGGAGAATGGAGGAGAAAGGATTGTGGTGTGGCTATCTGCCCTGGGGGGTGATTTCTCACTTTCTGTCTCTCTCTCTCTCTCTCTCTGTGTTTCTGGCGAGTGCGCATGCCCTATAGCAAAAACCTCTCCCAGAAAAAAAAAAGAAAAGAAAATACACAATGAAGGAGTCTGTGAGAGTTGGAGGCATAAGGAGTCAAGGATATCCAGGTCAATGAATGGAAGAGAGGTCAGAAAGACCTAATGTAGTAAAAGCCACCATCTATTTTAGGCTGGCAGGGAAAGCCTTAGATAAAGAAAGGCCAGGCAATGACAGCAGACTATTAACTATTTAGGAAAAAAAGTTGTATTTCTTCCTTATGTTAAATATTAAATCACTTATTTATTAATGAAATAAAAGCAGAAAATGAAGTCATATTATAGCTAGAAGAAAATCTGACTATCTCAATGGAAATACACGTACAAGTACAAAGACAATAAAACAAATGGCAAAAGGAAAAAAATGATACTTATCACTATGGAAATTTAAAAACTCCAGTTCCCCAAAGCCATTATCAATAAAACAAAGTAGAAAAAATGAAAGAGAAAAAATAAATTTGAAAAAGGTATTCTAGATTAAGAGCTAACCCTTAGAGAAAAGGTTATTATGAACCAATAAGATACAAATCCTTCATTACAAAATCAGATTAAATGCGTAATTCGCAAAATAAGAAATATAAATAGCTAAGTACAATGTGAAAAATATTCAACTTCATGATATTTAATGAACTGCAATTTTACACAATAAAATAGCATTTTTATTATGAAAATAAACAAAGGATTTCTTTCAGAAATAATGTTATCTAGAGAACCAATAAGGAAAAAGTCACACATACACATACAACTCTAGTAATGACAAACTGGCACACCTTTCACAATATTTACTTATAGCTTTCCAGAAATGTATGCCAATGTAATTATCTGAGATGCAGACAAAGAACTGTAAGGTATTTGTCATGGTTTTATTGACAACAAAACTATTAAAAAAGCTAAATAGGGATAAATGTTGATAAATAAGGGCTAAGTTTTGAAAGATTAAGAAATCAGAGTTTTCAATACTCAATAACTTGAAAAATGTTGTTATAGTTAAATGTAAAAAAAAAAGGAAAAAAAAGGAGGGGTTGGCAAGCGGTGTAGTGGTTAAGGTGCTGGACTTCCACATGGCCGACCACACACACTTTGAGCCCCGGATCTGGCAGCTTGCTTTCTCACTTTCTCTCTCTGGTCAAATTATTATTATTATTATTATTATTACTTTTTTAGAGGTTTTTGCCATAGTGCGCGTGCGTTCACCAGACAGAGAAACAGAAAGTGAGAAATCACCCCCCAGGGGGGATGGCCATGCCGCAATCTCTTCTCCTCCATTCTCCTCTTGGGATCTTGGGCACGCAGGCACACGCGCCCAGCATGAGTTTTAAGCCACCGGGTCCAGGACGTGAACCATGGTCGACTACATGGGAGTCCAGCGACATAGCCATTATGTTAACTGCTGGTCCCTCTCTGGTCAAATTTTAAAATAACAATAATAGCAAATAAAATGAAATAAATATTTTTTAAAAAGCAGAACACAAAATGTGCAGGTATATGGGTTTATGTATATGTGAATTCTATAATTATAGGAAAGACCCATATTAAGATGCATTTTTGCCTTTAGATATGAATAGATAAAAGCACTGGAAGGAAATTCAACTAAATATTGATAATGTCACCTGTGAGAAATAGAAGTAATGTTGATACATTAGAGCTGTGAGCGGCCCCTTTCAGGGACTAGGAAAACTGAATATTTTCTGCTCAGACTTCTCCCTCCAGACCCAAATAACTAGACAGTCTCCACATACTGAGTGTCTAGAACTGTCTAAATGCACCGTAGCCAAACTTCTGACTACTTTTAGGGTCAGAGTAATCCTTGAGTCCCACTAAATCTGCTACACAAAGAGAGAAAAATAGAACTGCAGAGAGATTGCAGTTCACCTCCTGCATACCCATGAATGCTCAGATTTAACTCCAAAAATTAAGAAAAAAGTATAATCCATCAGATGACCAGAAATCATTACAGAAGCATAAGAAATATGAGAAATCAAGAAAATATCTCTCCCTCAAGGGAAAAGAATAACTCTTCATCATCCACAGTACAATGGAACTCATAGAAATGTCAGATAAAGAATTTAGAATATTCATAGTGTTGAAGCTAACAAAGATAAAAGAGAGACAACAAACTTTAGAACAGAAGATGCAGGAGAAAAGAGGCAAGAAGTTTCAGGAGGTGAGGAAGTTCTTAACATGATTTTTTTTTTTTTGAGAGGTTTTTGCTATAGGGTGCATGCGCTCGCCGGAAAAACAGAGAGAGAGACAAAAAGAAAAGAGTCTCCCCCCCCCCAGGGGGGGATGGCCATGCTGCAATCCCTTCTCCTCCATTCTCCTCTTGGGATCCTGGGTATGCACACACACACGCCTGGCATGAGTTTAAGCCCCCAGGTCCGGGACTCGAACCGTGGCCAACTACGTGGGAGTTCAGCAACACAGCCATTATGCTAACTGCTGGTCCCAGGAAATTCTTACATGATCTGAAAGAGGAAATAAACACCATAAAAAAGAATCAAAGAGAACTGTTAGAGATGAAGTCTCTATACAGGAAATCAAAAGCTCCCTTGAAAGTATTACAAGCAGATTAGATCGTGCAGAAGATCGAATTTCAGATATAAAAGAATGAACTTTTGACCTAGAAAAATTCACCAAAAAGACTGAGAATAATATATGACAAGTACAAGATGCCATTAAACACCCAAACATCAGGACAATCTGTATCCCAGAAGATGAAACTAATAAGGACATTGATGATCTATTTCATGAAATCCTAGAAGAAAATGTTCTAAATCTTGAGAGGCCTTCAAATTTCCATACCCAAGAAATACAAAGGACCCCACATAGAATCAACTCATGCATATCTTCTCCAAGGCACATCACAGCCATATTGATCAAAACCATAAAGACAAGATACTAAAATTGGCAAGAGAGAAGCATCAAGTTACTTTCAAAGGCTCTACCATAAGGCTAACATCGGACCTCTTATCAGAAACATTGAAAGCAAGGAAGGAATGTAAGCATGGAAAAATATATTCAAAGTGCTAAGTGAAAAACAATTTCAACCAAGAATACTAAACCCAGTAAGATTATCCTTCAAATGGGAAGAAAAGACAAAAACATTCTCAGATAAACAAAACTTGAAAGAGTTCACCAACACTAGGCCAGCTCTCCAAGAAGTCCTGAAGGAGTACATACCAGGAAAATTAAAGACGGACACATAGAAATATGAGTACACAAAACAACCAAGAAAATGGCCAACTCAATGCTAAAGTATGGAGTTGAACATTAACTTTCAGAATTTAAATGGAAAGATCAGACCACACTAACATGCAAATTCAACAGGAGAGAGATTAATTGCATGAGACTGAACCAGTGAACTAGAAGTTTGTGACTTTTGACTAAAACATACTGATTGTTTACTATGCTTTGTTTTCCAGATTTAAGGATTTTTGTCTTCTCTTGAGCTGTCCATAGGTTCATATACTTACTGTTTGAAAAGAATCATAATCTTTTTCCTGGCTTTAAGTCTTAAGTAAATTTTTCTTAATGTTTTTTGATTTTGATTTATTAAAGCTAATACTCCTTTTGTTGAAATTAAAAAATACATGAAAAAAATACCTATTTAATGACTGCAGTAAGCGACATAGCCCCAGCTAGGTGCTACTTTACAGTACATTTGTTCTAGTCTCTTAGTTTTACGCCTAAAGTCAGACCTAAGTTGATAGATACGTATCTATCTGCTTCACTTGCTATTGAAAGTATTTAGATTAATTAAGATCTTTTGTGAATCAATAAAATATGGGTGAAAAAAAAGGAATGGAAAGCAACTGTAGAGACCAGAGACGGTGTGGGAGAAGAGTGGGAAATGGTTAAAGGTGAGAGGTATGGAATCGGGGTGGAGGGGGAAGAAGCAAAATATATAAGAAACAAGAAATGGAAAATTATTTGTTAACAATAATATGAATGGTAATATCATTGATTGACCCAATATATACTGTTCCTGGATAGGAAATCTCACTTTGTATGCTGTAGTCATATACAGTGAGTAAGTGTAAAATAAATAAATTGAAAATTAAAAATACAAAAAAAAAATTTGAAAGAGAAAAAAGTAACACTGATTTGTTTTCTCTTCATTTTTCTGCATTTTCAAAATATTATTTCAAAATTGAAATTATGACTAGAAAATACTCATAGATACTGTAAACATTCAGCCTCTAGACATTTCAATCTGTTACCATTTACCAGTATATCATGCTAAGGGATTTTGACACAGAACAAGAGGCAGTAGACATATATTTCTGACATAGGGGACCTCTGGACAAAGAGGCATTTATTCATATAAATGTTGTAATGTAAATAAAGTAAAAATAGAAACAAAAAGGCATGAGAACTGTAGTTGAAAGCCAAGAAGACTTCACAGAAAAGGTGGCATATGAATTTGAGATGAATAGACTGGAGTCCCATGTGACAAAACAGTGGGACAAAGTATTCTCAACAGAGGGCATCAACGTTGACACTGGAGCCTGACCTCTGATAAAAATGATAAAACCCATCTTCAGTGCCTCATTTTTTTTCTCAATTTTTCACCAGTTCTCGTCTATGTCAGGCTCTTTGACATACCGTTTACCTAGGAGTAAGACAATTGACTTCTGTGTATATTTACGGTGGTTTTCTTGTTGTTTTAAGATAGGCTCTGGGCATGTCACAATCCTCCCGCCCCAGTTCCCTGAGAAGCTGGGACCATAGACACAGGCCACCAAGCCCAACTTCTAGGATGGGTGGGGAATGGAACTCCCGTCTCCTAAGTGGCCTCAGCAGAACACGGTATCCATTGCAGGCTACTGTGGTTGAGGCAACGATCAACTTTTAAGAGCCCACAAAGGACTGCTTTAGGAAAGAGTACTTTCATTCATCACAACAGTGTAAACTAAAGTCTAGAATGAACTCTTCCTGGTGTTTATAATTAAACACTTAGTCTGCCTATATTTTCTCTCCCTCTCTTTTTAAGTTTTGCCATGGGACATGTGCACTTGCTAGAAACAGAGAGAGAGAGAGAGATAAAGAGGGAATATGAGAAAGCATCTCCACATCGTGGGTCATGGTCACCCCTCAATCCCAATCCCTTCATTTTTTTCTCCTTTCTATTCTTTGGGCACGCACACATCTGGCATGTTTTTCAACTCACCAGGTCTACGACTTCAACCTTGCATCAGGCCATGTGGGATCCAGCCACCTTAACCACCACACAATGGAGTGGCCCTAGTCTGCCTATTTTCTAATGGTATTTTAAAGGAAAACATGTCCCCAGTCTTAAAGTAAATTTAATTATTAGGCAAGTAGTTAAGACAGATTAGCCAAGAAGAAAGCAAAGACCACTGAAAATCACACAATGATATCTATGCCTGTTTTTCTATTTACCTGAAAAATCCTTTCCTGTTATGGGTAATTTTTTTATGCTATCAATTTTCAAAAATCAAAAAATTAAGGGAGTCAGCCAAACTGACTTTTTTTTTTTTTAAGATATTTCCTGCATACACTCTTCCCTCCAGGAAAAAAGAAAAGTGTTCTAAGAATATTACACCAAACACATCATGGGTTAAAAAGAAAATGATTTAAATACAGGAAATAATCTTTGTTAAATACGTCTTCAAGGGAGATCTACTATGTCCCACGCCTTAAATTAGAAAGTCAGCAAAAAAGATGAACTGAATCCCAGATGTTAATTGCACAGGCTTACTGGATTAGAACTAGAGATAATTAATTGCTAAATTTTAATATGCATTGGGCTAAATGGATGATAAGATTTCCAGTCGTCAGTTTGAGGTCCAGAAGGAAATGATTATTTCTTTACAGGCTTGGGAGCCCTGGGGGCCAAAGATATTTAAAATGTCTGTATTTGGGGAGAAAGAAGTTGGGTAAATACTGGAAGAAGTTAGGGAATGGCATCGATGTCTAGATGGAGAGTAAGAATATTCAAATTGCCTTTTCCTATCTGGAATTCAGACTATACTTTCATATAGGAAAGAGAGTTTTATATTTTTTCATCATTACAACAGCGATTAGAATTCCTGTCCTATAATGTCGACATTAAATCTAGACAGACCGAAAGTCCATTACTTTCTATCTGGAAAAAAAGAAAAACGATAAAAGTAAGATTTTTTTTTTAAAAAAAATGATACTGTTTATCACCTAGATAATTGCATTTTTTATGTCCTTAAGAATTCAGGAGCATGCTATGGTTAATTGAGAACACTGTGAATTACGGCTAAGTTGTGCCTTTTTTACTATTAAACTTGTAACAAACCAAACGACGAGGAACCAACCATTTACCAATGCTGTGAGTCTAGATAAAAATATGCTCAGAGAATTCAGACCTGCTGATTTTATGAAAAAGTTGCCTGCAAAAGTAGATACGATAAATATTGAAAAGATGCAAAGAGACCAGCAGATGGTGTAATGGTTGTGTCGCTGGACTGCCATATAGATAACTGTGGTTTGAGTCCCAGACCCAGTGGCTTAAACCTTACACCAGACAAGTGTGCATGCATGCCCCAAATCTAAAGAGGAGAAGGTACTATGGTGTGGTCATCTCCCAGGGAGGTGATTTCTCGCTTTCTGTCTTTCTGTCCGGTGAGTACATGTGCCCTATAGCAAAAATCTCTAACAACGACAACAACAAAAAAAGATTCAGATTTTAGAGACAACAAGAGAAGAGAAAAAGTCTCCTGCTTCCTCTACAAAACATCCAAGATGCTCAAAGAGGGGGCAAGACCACCATCTGTAGGGTAATTACACACCCAGAGTCCTCTTGCTGAGGCTCTGGAACACCAGTGGAAATTACTTATTGCTGTGCATCTGAATAATCTGTAGAGCCTGTTTAAAAAAAAAAAAAAAAAGGTGGGATTCAAATACATAAAGTTAAAAATAAACTCTAAAAAAAGGGGAGAGCAGCAGGTAGCATAGTGATTAAGGGTGCTGGACTCCCACGTGGCCGACCGCAGTTCGAGGCCCAGACCTGGTGGCTTGCTTTCTCACTTTCTCTCTGTGTCCCTCTCTGGTCAAAATGAAAGAAAGAAAGAAATAAGTTAAAATTTTTTAAAATTCTAAAACAAAAAACAAAAACGCTAAAACAACAAAAAAACAGGTGAGATTCTGGGCTCCATTCTGCCAAATTTTGATGACTTAAGAGTTGAAGGTGGGGTCCGGGATATAATTCTTTTATATATTTAAACAAATTTCACAGTAATCATGAATGTATTTGTTTTGATTTGTTCACTTTTAAATTTCAAATATAGGGACCAGGTGGCAATGCAGTGATAAAGAAACAACCAACATGGAAAGGTCTCTGGTTCGCATCCTGGGGCCTCCTTGTGCATGCTGGGCATGTGAACGTGTGCTCATCATCTGGGCTGTCTGAGGCTGGATTGTTGTGTAGGGACTCTGGTGGTTGTCTGTCTCTTTCTCTTAGAAGATACACATCAATAAATGTTGAACGAATTCAAATATAGGTAGTATGTTTTAATTTAATTTAAACTTAAATTATTTTTATTTTAATTTAAATAATGGTATATGCTAAGGGGTGAGTGACATAGGGAAACATACAATTCCAAGGTCTTTCTATAGTGTTTTTTTCAGTGCACTTTAGACTCTTTGGTACCCCTTAAGGAGAAGTGACTTGCCCAGTGAATTAATAAAAAGAGATAAAAACTGTAATATTAGGAAGGATGTGCCTAACACAATTCTATGATTGTTCAACAAGATAGAAATTAGTAAATACTAAAAACTCAAATTTTTACCATATTTCCTTAAATTTACAATGTCTACACCTTACGATTAATATATGTTTACGATGGTGGCATCCTCCCCCCAAAAAAGAATTGCAAAATTAATGGTGCGATTAAAACAAAAAGCATCACAAAATCAAGGAAAGAAATCTGGACTCTCCTGGACTAGAAACCTGGAAATGAACTTTTGACATCTGCTTTCCCCCTCTTGTCAGCATCTGCTCATTCATTGGGTACTGGGGAGGCCATTTTATCCTCCTCATTTTTTTTCCCCATCCTAGTCTTACAGCTTCAGCTGTCTTCTACACTATAGCACTGATTGAATCCACCACAGAGCTGCTATGTGTGTCCTTATGAAACGTCTATTTGATCCTGTTACTTCCTCTTCTATAAACTCAGGTAGCTTGCCAGTGCTTTCAGAATTGAGTCCACAGACCACCCCCACCCGACTCTTGTGACATTTAGAAGTCTATGAAATCTGTCCTTATCCTTCCTCTCCAGTCTCATAATCATCAGCCAACCCTACCCTGGTTATATCAGTCCGATCACTGTGATGTCTGAAGCTTAGGGCATTTTTGTCACATTTCTAATAGCTGAAACTTTCAAAGGCCATACCTTCCATCAAATGTTTCCAGTTCACCCATCAAAATAAATCTCTCCCACCTCACCATGCCTACAGCGTGGAGTATTAGCAGCCGGCAATACCTCAGCATCCTGACTTGTAAATGCCTGTCTACCCAATTAAACAACACACTTCTCGACAGCAGACACTGGGTTTGGGTCATTTTTGTTTCCCGTGGAACATGACACAAGGCCTGAATGCAGTAGGCATTTGGTAAGCACAAACACTTTAACAAAGCCAGAACTAATTCGGAAGCAAGGTCACCCTGGGTTAAAGATATTATAAATAAAACTGCACTGAACTGAAGCGCTTAGTCCCATGCTGGGCACCTGCATATTTTTATGAGGCTCCACCACCATGGATGGCATAATTTTAGATAACATTATGCTGATGATGCATGATCCTCCCTCTCCATCTTGGCCAAACCCAGGAAAGCAATTTCCTATTTGATTAAAAGAATGACAGCAGCAAGGACTGGGTTATAAAAATTTACTATGGGGTTGAGAATGTAAGCCTAATTGTGGATCAAATAGGAGACATTCTCAATGGCATCTTTGTAAAAGGAAATAATGTGAACAGCTTATTTAAGAATACTCAGTATCATCCTCAGCACTAAGCCAAGCTTCAGTAACTATCCAAACTAAGTGTTCATGCTCTCTTCTGTAGAATCAGCAAGTGGGTGGTGGTGACTATCAGGTACCTCAATGTCTCAGCTTATTAATTCTTCCTTTAATGATAGCTCAACTAGGTGATTTTTACCATTTATTCACATAGCAGTGAATAAGATTTATACTCTATCAATCTTCTGGAGCAATTCTCAAATTTTGCCTTAGATTTGCATTATACTTAATGAGTTTTAAAAGGCTTTCTTTCCCAAATCGTAAGAGATCCTTAAGAGTTTAATTCTCTGTATGACTTCCTGAAACCCTCAAAGGATAATTAATGAATCAAGAATTTTTGTGTGTGTGTGGTTTCACTTGTTTCCTTTAAAAAAAAATCAACAATTATGTCTTTATTGCACTGAATCACTTAAGAAATGAGAGATTTAAGGGGACAGCAGGTGGCAGAGTGGTTAAGGTGCTAGACTTCCACATGGCTGACCATAGTTTGAGTCCTGGACCTGGTGACGAGACCCGTGTGTGTGCATGACCAAAATTCCGAGAGGAATTAGAGAAGAAGTAATTGAAGCATAGCCATTCTTCCAGGGGGTTATTTCTCACTTTCTCTCTCTACCTCTCTTTCTCTCTGGCAAATGTTTGTACTCTACAGTAAAAACCTAAAAGATAAAAAATAAGAAATAAGAAGAAATGAGAGATTTGAACTATCCCTTAATGGCTCACTATGCTTAGCAATCAAGTTTGTAGGAATGCAAAGGCCTTATGTTAAACATTATTAGTAATACTGATTATATGTTAATACTACTAAATAAGGTACAAAAATGTGAACTATACAAGGGTAATTCAAAAAGTTCATGCAAAAATAGATGGGTTTATTTTAGTGAAAAATATATCTTGAAAGCCACACATAATTTTTTTATAATATGCATTTCCATAAACTTTTTGAAGACCCTTTTTTATCATTGCTAATATAGGAATGATTATATATAACAACATATACAAAATATACAAAGAAGAGGAGTTTGAGACTTTGATCTCTACTTAGTTTTGTAATAACCACTTTACATAACCTGTTTCATTATATCCCCCCAACAGTCCTGGGGGTAAGCTTTCTCTCCACTTTAGAGATTAGGAAACTGAGAAGAAGATGACAGAGAAAACAAGAGAAACATAAATGAAGCCCTGACTCCGCTCCAGTCTGCCACTTCGCTGCCTTGATAATCCACCACCATCTCCACCAAGGGATTAAGAGTATTCATAAAAGCATTCATTTCATGGCTTCATTCCATCTGAGTTACTCCCACCCTGACAAAAGATCACATTATCCTTGCACTTCACAACTGCCCCCCTACACACACACATAAGTCACAGTGCTGTCTCTGAGTTCCAGTCCTGCAACTCTGAAATAAAATCTGTTCCTGTCAGTGATGTCCCTTCTCCAAGTCTTCCCTCCTGACACTCGATGGTTCTAATTCTACAAGTTATTTCACCGAAGGACCCCTGCCTACACTGAACTTGCCTCCAGGCTCCCAAGCCCCACTTCCTAGGACTCCTTAAATTAAAAGCCTGGTCAGATTAGGATATCAAGAGTCAACCAACAAATAGTACTTATTTATTTATTTATATTTTTACTGATTTCTTTTTATACATTCAATCACTGTCTAGCATTACAGCTTGTAAAATGAATTTTCACAGCATGAATACATTGTATATTAGTTCAGCTAAAGATAGTATCATACATGTTAACATTGACCAATAATTTTCCATTTTCGTGTCCCTTAAATGTCCTGCTTCTATCTCTTTCCTCTTGATTCCCTTCCTCTCTCCCCAAAAAATATTTTTTAGAAGACTTGGTTTTATTTTTCTGTTCACTCAAACTAAGAATCATTTAGCATGCTTGCTAAGTGTAGGCTGATTTTCTAGATATTGTGAGAAATATAAAACACAGTACCCCAAGGATCTTAAATTTTGAGAGGAGAAATGAGAGAAAAGCATAAAAAAAAGCTTTTTAATCTTTAATTAATACAAAAAATTAACAAGTGGAGGTAACAAAAGATGTTACAAAGCAGCACGTGATTGTCAACTGAATGGTACTGCTAATCACTGCACAAGGAAGGAATTATTGCCCTCCTCTTGGGGTTGGTACAAGAATTAGAGGTAATACATAAAATGCTCAACATGTAGGACTCAGTAAATGCTTGCTTTCATTCTGATAAAAACAATACATTTTATTGGTGTGGTGTGTGCCATTAATAAAGACATTTTGCTTACAATTACATGATTAGATAAAATGCTATGATATGAATTGTCTGGTGCAAAGCAGGAACTATGGGGATTCCCATTGGGAGCCTTGGAGAGGGAAGGATGTGCTGAAATCTCTTCTAGACATTGGGGCTTGGGAGAAGTTATTGGTTTGGAAATAATGAGTTAAGGACCTACTGTAAAAACCTAGAAAAAAGATAGAGGCAACTTCTAGCAATCTACACCAACATAAAGCACTTTAAAAGGAAGAATAAATGTTAGTTAAACTTTAAAGATTAAATTCCAAATTTACTCAAGTGATTTAAACTTTTACTGCACAAGTAGCAATTTTAAGTCATAAGGGATCTAAAATGTTTCCACAGTTTTAAAATTGACTGTTTTACTCTAGTGAAAAAAGATTTTAGCTTCCAATGTTGAGCACATAGCAAATCCTATCCTTGTAATGGGCTAGTATAAGTGCATAGTTTCATTAAAATAATTTTATTGCTAACTTCCTAGTTTTCTGTTAATTATCATTTCAGAATAAGAAAAACTATTACTTTTAAAGCCTATATTAAAGTGGGCTTAAGCAAGCATGGCAAAAGAAGTCAGCAAGAGAAAATAGAAAAAGAAGCTATTAATATGAACAGTTACAGTTGGACACTTGCTCATTTAATAAATCTTTGCAATATTAGCAAGATTGATGAGAAGTAGTACAAATGAGAAGAACATGAGATAAGCCATCATTTGTTATCATTACTGAGATATAAAGTATGATTCAGTGTTTCATAATGGATGTTAAATTTGATTTAACATATGGTTGGCTCATTTGTGGAAAACTATCCTTAAAGACATAAACTCATTCTAAAGTCAAAGCTATTGTCTTAATAACATGCTTTGAATTATCCCTCTATAACAGCCTGAACAAACTAAGTGAATATAAGCTTGGGGGAGAAGATGTGAAAAAGCTGGTCCTTCAAACAAATAAAACAAACAAACTCATGTACCATATATTCAGATTAAACACCAAATACTGTTGCCTAGGTTGAAAGAATAAAGAGTTAAGGTATTTTAACACATGTAGTCTCTTAAAACAGTCTTTCAAATGATCAAGTGTAAAACTCGATCATCGTTGCAGCTGCTTCAGCAGCTACTAAGAAATACTCCTTTGTCAACTTCACCTGTGTAATCGTGAAAGAAGGCCAGTGTGCACTGTAAGTTTAGTGGATTAAGCAGATCACTTCAAGTGTTGTTAAAATCATTTCTAACCTATCATCACACTTCAGGAGGGATCTACCTAGAAGGAAAGATACTTTAAAATATTTGTTACATGAACACACTCCTATCAGTCACCCAATTTTGTCTTGAGTTTTCAGTTCTATCAAGAGGAGTGCATTAAGTTTTTTAAAAACAAAAAACAATGTCTGCACCTTCCAGACACATCAGACCAGTTTGAAGATAGACACCATTAACAGTTCCTGTGTCTATTCTGAGGCTTATGTTTTGAGCTCACAGGTGTTTGCTCTAAAATCAGGTTAATAAATATCTCTTTGAACACAAACTTGACGCTTCTATTTTACTGACGACGGCGCCTTTCCTCATCTTTAGGCACCCATTGTTATAATCTGTCCTATGCTCATCTGAAATGCAAGAATGTGAAACGGCTCCACCAACTTGCCCTTGAAAATGACCTGGATGAGGGGCACATTTCACCTTGTTGTACACAGCAAATCGATAAATGCTGTGAGGGTGCTTCTTCTCTCATCAGTGTCATCTAATTCACATTTAGCTAGCAGAAGCACATTGACAAAAGAGCACTTTAGGTAAATAGGCTTTGTGCACCTACTCTTAGGTTATCCTCTCTAGCGAATATTATCCTTATTCGGTGTTGATTTTATTTGTTGATGACAGAAAGACTTTTGTTGACACCAACTATCCTGCGCCACTGACATGTTGAGCCTATGGGTGTGGTTCATCTCATTTATGAAATGAGTAGTTTGAGTTTTTGGAGGTTCCTCAAAGTTAAAGACCACTCAGGCTGGCTACGTAACAATCCCTCGAAGATCTTGCTAAGGATTTCACCCCACAGATTAGATCTGATAGAGACTCCAACAAAGTGCATTTTAGTAAATTCTCAGGTGATTATCATGGGTATACCCATGGAAATACTGGCTAGACATAGCTAAAACAATATAATTATTATGTAATGAATTCAACCACTCGTTGAAATGGTAAAAAGTATCTACATCGGCTGGATAATCCTTTCTATGGAAACATCTAGTAGTTCATAAAAAGTATCTACATCAGCTCAATAATCCTTTCTATGGAAACATCTAGTAGTTCATCCAAGAAATAGACCTCAGAAAGGTCTGACCTCACAGAACTAGGGTGGAGATGAGGAGCCTGGCGGCTGGGTATAGAGTTCTCATTATATTCTCGTATAAATGATATGACTCTGGACAAAATCTGTTGACCTTTCAGAAATGAGAGCAGCATCTCTGTAGAATGAGAGTAATAACGCCTTAGACAGAGACTGTAAAAATTAGTTTAAAAATACACACATGAAGTACTCTCAAATGGAAGAACTATAGACACGTGGGAGAAAAGCAACTGGGCCGTATTCACTGCTCCATCCTTTACTGCAGTTGGACACAGCAAATGCTAAGGAAATATTGAAGTAACAGAATTTAATCTGCGCATGGCATGTGTTATTCATTCCGCACATATTTATTCAGACTTTGTTATGTGCTGGACGCTGTCATAGTTCTTTAAATTAACTTAGATTAAGTTCCTGTTAGATCGATTTCCTCACTTCACACCATACTCCCTACCCCAGAGAGATCTCTCTTTTACTGCTATGACTAGGACTCTCACGGTCTAGATTGCAGGGGAAGCCAGAAGGGCAGGGGACCCACCAGTGTAACCCATGAAGATCAGCCTTCTGGTGTAGGGACTTGAACCACAGTGGACTACATGGGAGTCCAGCGACATAACCATTACACCATGTGCTGGTCCCCAGTGACTACTATCTTAACAAAATAATAAACAGTTACCATTTATCTGATACATGTAAGCCAGGATCTACCAAAATTGTACCTATATGGTTATTATAATTATCATGTCTATTTACAAATAGAAAAACCCAAACCTTGGAAATATAAAATCCATTTAAGTACTAAGTAACAGAACTTGGATTCAGCCTAGGGTAGACTCAACCCAGAGCACATCCCCTTAAACACTACAATGTTTCCAGATTTATCTCAGCAACACTGATGCCAAACGCTCTTCATTGCTAGTGATAAGAAATTTTCTCTCATCCTTAATCTTATGACAGATCAGGCCATCCTCAGAAAGTTCAGACTGGAAAACAGAGAGAACTGAAATTTGTCTTATCATACCCATTCATCCATTTGTTTATAAGTTTCCTTCTTTATGAGCTGCCATTCACTGCTAGAGATGCATTCTTCCACAACAAGCAGTCTTTGTTTAAAGAACCACCAGATTTGCCATTTTCTTGCACAATTCTAAGACAAATGCAGTGAAGCCATTGAGAGGACCCCTGGATGCCCTTTCCAAGGAGAGTCTCCTGGGACCCTGTGGCCCTGCACAGTGAGATCAAGCACCTTCAGCACTGGCTTCTACCTGTGCAGTCTCCCACTTAACACAAGCTATCCCTCCTGAATGAGAAGGTGGTCATCCTCTGTGACCTAGGGGCCAGAGAACTGAGCTCGTTTAGTGTTTCTAAAATAGACACCCCAACCCAGGCTGGGCTGACAGGCACACAGAAGCACCAACTCCATTAATTAGTACCCAGACCTTTAGAGAATTGATTTCCACTTTGATCCTGGCCTGTGCATTTCTATCTCTGATATCTAAACAGCAAATCATGTTATCTTATAATTAAGTGATAATCTTCATGACAGAAAAGATGACAGGACTATAAATGGCTTCTGCAAGTGATTAAAATAACTTCCTCCCCTTTTCCACCCAGCCCTGGAAATGTTCTTCAACTTCACAAAGATATTAGTTGTAAATAAACTCTGTGACACGAACCTCCTTCCTATTCAGCCAGATCACATACCTACCAAGTTATTCTCCAAAAATCATACACATCTTTTTTTTTCCTTATGCATTAATAGGTGTATCTTTTAGCCTTAGGAAATTACATAAATTCAGTGAAACCTTTACTATTATGATCATTGGTTCAGCCTCTGTGACACAGTCAATAGTGTACAGGACTGTGAAGCTGGAAGCCACATGCTGACTATGGTTCAAGTCTCAGCCAAGCTGGCCTAAAAGCTTGCCAAGTGAATGCATGTGTGCCCAGGATCTTGGCAGGCTTGGAGACTGAAGGAAGATGACCACAGCCTGACCAAGCTCTGGCAAGGGTGCTTTTCTCTCCTTTTTTCTTTTCCTCTCTCTTGTACCCATGCACATGTTATATCATAAACAGATTTTTAAAAAATACTCAGGGCTGGCCCCATGGCAGAGTAATTAGGCACTACGCATAGGGAACCAGACCCCACATGGCCAACTGCACTTTGAATCCAATCCCCAGGGCTTGAAAAATACACTGGGCAATGTTCATGTGTGCACCAAATCCTGACAAGAAAGAGAAATGAGGAAAAAAAAAAAGTATATAGTATCACTAAGCCACATTTGAGGAGGTGTGCTTCCTCTGTCTCTGTCCTTGTGGTGAACCTATAAACCCTATAGAAAAAAAAATTACATATACACACACACTTATATATTTATTTATTTTCAGGTTAAATTTTGCATGCATATATACATGAAAGTTCCAAATAACTTCAGCGTCATTACTGATACAACACTGAGCATTTAATATGCAATAAACATTAACAGCTACAAGAATGTGAATTTTACATCAGTAAATGAGCTGAATATTCATTGAGCACTTAGTGTGCATTAGGTACTGTGTTAGGACCTCAAGATAATACAGTAAACAAGATACAATCTCTGCTTTTAAGACAGAGAAGGGACATGTGCCAGGAGGGCAAATAAGAATTCTTCTGTAGCCAAGGGGTTACCATAGTAATTGAGGTCCGGGCAGAAAGAGTGCTGATATTGATTAGTAATGTCTGTCATTGGGGTTGGCCATGGGAAAGACAATAGTACATTTCATGTATACTCAAGGGACACTGCACATATGAAAGAACAGATACATGAATGTCATCTTTATGACTGGACTTTAAATTCCTTTGAGGCAAGCTCCATGGTTAATCTGTCTCTGCATCTCTTAAAGCTAACAGTTCTCTGTATACAGTAGGTACTAGATAGCTGTCCTAATGAATGGCTCTAGTTTCTTTCTGACAGTGTGTAATTCCATTGCCATTTTGGATACCTCGTTGACTTGAAAACTTTCCTTCTTACTCTTTTTTGTTTTCTCCTGCTTCTTCTTTTTCAATAAAATATAAATTTCTGATTCCATATCAGCTTCTTACAAAGACAGCTTCTTTTGAATGAATTCAACAGTGTATTGTACAGGTAATGTACATATGAACCCTCACTGCAATATATACCAAAGGCTCTCTGAAGTCAGGTCTCGACTTGTCCCAATTTCCCAGTGTCCCTGTTTATCTACCCAATCTCTTTAATAAAGACTCATCAAATCAGTATCCCACTGAGTGACGTATGTATGTAAAGTTGCAGGTGATGCCCTAACCCTACTTGAAGTGGTAAATACACGGCTCAATTATCTTCTGCTATGCTTTATTCATCCTTGGTGCCTGCTTCTCTCATCTCAAACTTTCCAAGTTTTCTTTTGTTATCTGATTACACTTAAAGAGAAATAAGACCCTCTAAATTAATATCTAGCCCATTCTTGAATTCTGGGCCTTAGTAACGTTTAGTCTATTTTTCTGTCTTTTATAGAATATTACTGAACTTTACTTATCTGATTCATCTTTTTAATAATGCTTAAATTGCCAGTCAAAATATATACCTTTTCTTAGCTACTCATACTTTCCATGTCTCTGTTTTTCTACATTATTGTGGGGTCTACATTTCTCTTTGGTATTCTCTGTCTCTCCAAATTTCTCTCACTCTATCTCTCATCTCTCTCTCTCTCTCTTGCACACACACACACACACACACACACACACACAATGTCCAAATTCATAGTCCAAGCCTTTGAGTAATATACAATTCCTCTTTTAACTTTAGTGGAAGTTCTTCTTTTTCATGAGACAATTCTAAGGGGAATACATAAAAAGGAGCTTGCAGAGCAATCATTGAGAGTTCAAAGGGAAAAGTACCGAAGTCTGGGACCGCCTCTAACCAGCTGTCTACAGTGTAAGACTTTGGGTTTCTCATCTATGAAAACTGGAGAATAACAAGACTATATCTAGGAGTCTTTCTAACTTTGAAATGATCATAATTACCAGCTTGTGTTTATTGCACTCGTGGGTGACAGGCATCAGGCTAATTGCTGGATCTAATTATCACTTTTCATGCTCACTACAACCCTGAAAGTGAATACCTCTCTTATCCTCATTGCATCAATGGGGAAACTGAGGCTCAGAGAGGTAACTTCACAACGTTTAAGAGAGTCTGAAACTAGAACTGAGCCTGACTCTCGAGTTCTATATGGTGCACCACATTCTCATGCTGATTGGTCTCCTATCTTTGCACATGATTTCAAGAATGAAAACCTCCTGCATATGATTTGTGTAAATAATGAAGTCATATACAGAAATAAAGCAACACCTGTATTGTTGTAAAATGATTTCCTCTCTCAAAATGACTTGTGAGGGCACCAATAAGCATGTTTATTCAAAATACAGTCTTACTGCACAAGTATATACACTTCATGGACACACTTTTAACCCCCACCCATAGTCACACAAACACGTAGGATCTGGCAGTTTATATAAGCATTATGCGATCACATTACATTACCAACTTGTCAAGAAAACTGCTTATACTTTGTGTCCTTTACAAACCAATGTTCCTACCTATTAAGGGCAGCCACAGTCCTGTCCCCACCCTAATCCCACAAACTGGAACCCATAGATGTCTCCTTATCTGCTATCTTTCCTCTTTTAATCCTGCCCCATCAGCATCCTCTACTGCTGCCATTCCAGTAAGACTATTTATCTCTCCCCAAAATTTAGATAGGAGCCTTCTACATGGTGGTCTCTGCCCTTCTCAATCCATTCTCCCTATAGCTGCTCTCCTATCTTCTCTCAAAGTCAATTACATAAGCTGCCTTCTCACCTGAAACTTGGTAGTGGCATCTTATTGCACCAGAAATAAAACCCAAACACATTTCTATTGACTCGGAGGATCCAAGATCCAGCTCTCCACTTTCACAATGTATCTAATGGTCTTCCTCCATTCCCCGATGAGAATGAGCATTTCTGAACCTAGGACCTTTGCATACTCTAGTGCCTTGTCTAGGAATGCTCCCTCTCCCCACATATCTCCCAGTCAGGCCTTCTCATCTTTCAGGCCTGCAATTTCACTCTTCTTGCAAAGAGCCTTCCGCGTCCTCCTCATTTAAGTTGGCTCCAGGCCTGTTGCTCTCTCTTCATCCTTCATTTGTTTCCTTCATAATACTTAAGGGCTATAATTATCGTACTGGTCCCTCTGTGTGTGAACTACCTTCATTCACTATATAACACTTTCATAACACACGACTGTAGACAGGAGAAAGTCTGTCATCACCGCTCATAGATCTATCCTTAGTATGTCTCAGGGCACATGTGCTCACCAGAGAAAGAGAGAGAGAGACAGTGAAAGGAAAATGAGAAATCATCCCCCAGGAGCATGGCCATGCCACAATCCCTTCTCCTCTTTTCTCTTCCTGGGATCTTGGGTATGCACAAACATGCACCCGGCATGAGTTTCAAGGCACCAGGTCTCAGACTCGAAGCACGGTCGGCCATGTGGGAGTCCAGGAATATAACCACTATGCCATCTGCTGGC
>NW_006204064.1:514765-517006 GCF_000334495.1 Tupaia belangeri chinensis
AGTGAGAGCATGCCAAGATCCCCTCTTTCTATTTCTACACTAGGGGATAGGATTGATAGAGTATATGGTTCAGAGTCTTATGCTTCTTGTCTACTAGCTAATGTGATTAGTAACTAAAGCAGAAAAGGGGTAACCAGATGTAAGATGACTCCTTTGTTTCAGTCCTTCCTGCCTGCCTGCCTGCCTGTTTGCCTTCCTTCTTTCCTTCCTTTTTTTGGAAATAGGGTCTTTCCATGTCGTGAGCCTCCTGCCTCAGCCTCCAGCTGGGACTAATGTGTGTACTATCATGCCAGGCTTTAGGTCAGGGTCTCAGTATTTTCCCCAGGTCAGTCTGGAGCTTATAATCCTCTTGCCTTGGCCTCCTGAGTCACTGTGATTTAAGTGACACTGCCACTGCCATACCCAGCTTTTAGACTGGACCAGGAATTGAATTCACAGCCGCCCATGTGGTTCCAGCCTACAGAGCACAGTGACTTGGCAATGTGCTCCACTACACTATCAGGCCTCTTTTGGTTAATTTATGTCTCCCCTTCCCAATCTGGAAGACTGTCTAGAGCAACTGGGCAAATGGGACAGGCAGAGCCATGGCCCGATCTGTAGTGTAGCAGGTTTGGTAAGAGCAAAACCGAATCACAGACAGGGCAACATTAACCTTCCAACTTTCACAACCGCCACAGCTCCTCCTATCCTCCCACTCCCTTTTTAATATTAAAATAGGAAACATTTCAAATGACCTACATCTAAAAATAGATACTTCGTGCTCACGACTATTTTAAATAGCTTCTCAAATAAATAAAGAAAAATAAAAAAACCCACGTTTCCATTTTTGTGACTTTTTCCCCCTCCCTTGGAAAACAGAAAATACTGTAGCTTGATTGTCATTCAATCTAAAATCAGACTTGGTGCCAGCTGGAATTCTAGATCTATTTATTACAAAGCACAGTTCTTACATTAACTGTTTGTTAAAGACTTATTTTACCACCACCAGACACAATGTAACTGAAGGTCCTTCCATATTTTGCAAACGTTTGATTCAAGTGTGATCAGTCTGGAAGGAATTCTATTAAAAGACTGATACAGAAGCAGTACCCAATGACTGACCCAACGGTATTTCTAGGGAAATCAAGTTTAAACACATACAATTGCCTAATGGATTTGGGCCAAGATAGAGCTAGAAATATATCCATGACACTTGCTGTATTTGCATAACAGGTTTGTAAATAAATTTACATTTCACAGCCAGTAACATACTCAATCACTTAGTTGCAGAGACCCCTGCAAAAAGGTAATCTAATTGAAACAGTATCCTAGTCTCCACTTTAGAAAGTTGTTGACACTTATTTCCTATGATAGTTCCAAATACAGTGGTTCATAGCTCAGGTTGTAATATATTCAGTGAATTTTTTTTAAGAGAGAGATTTTTGCTATAGGACATGTGCACCAAAGGATAGGCAGAGAGAGACAGAGAGAAAGAAAGCGAGAAATACCCGCCAGGGGTATGGCCACACTGCAATCCCTTCTCCTCCATTCTCCTCTTAGGACTTTTGGCATACACACACACACACACACACACACACACACACACACACACACACACAGTGTTTGAGGCTCTCCGGTCCAGGACTCAAACCACTGTCGACTACATGGGAGTCCAGAGACTTAACCGTTATGCCATCTGCTGGTCCCACAGTGAGGTTTTCTTTAAAAAAAAAAAAAAAGGAATCAGAATATCTTGGCATGGGGCCCATATTCCTTTCCAAAAGCTCATAGGTGTGTGCCTGAACCCACTCATAGGCTGCACACAATAGTTTACACCATGACCACATTCATATATGTGTACATACATGCTCAGACACACAGATACATATAATCAAGCCTGACCTAGATTTACAGACATTTGTAAGGTTTCACTTCTACAAGGTCAGGTTTCTGCTCAATGTCTTGTCATTCAGTCCTGCTGAGACACACAGCCTCACACGCTCCTCCCACCACTGGATCCTTACCACTTATTCCAAGCCCTCGGATGTGTCAGTCAGCTGTGTCTTGGTAGATTTAGTTTAGATCCCCTTTTAGGGCGCTCCTAAGACATTCTCTCTTCCTCCATCAAGCTGTGTTACTACAGCCCCTCACTAGCTCATTCCCACCTCCAGCCCCATAGACACAGTGCGGGTACTCAAAAATATGGAATGGAGTGGAGGAGAGGGGAGTAGAGATAAAGGGAAAGGAATGACAGAAGGGAAA
>NW_006204064.1:517037-550314 GCF_000334495.1 Tupaia belangeri chinensis
GGTGAAGAGATAACAAAGAATAGAAGGAAAAAGGAAACTTGGGTGGGGGGAGGAAACACCTACCTGAGAATGGAGAAAGTATTACAAATAAGGGAAAAAGAGGAGTTGTCGGAAAGACAAACGTGGATGAACAGCAGTGGGCAGGGGCCAGCCTTGCAGTGCAGTGGTTCAGCCTTGTGCACCGGGAGCCAGATTCCACGTGACCAACTGCAGATTGAATCTGTCTAGAAAAACATAGAGTGCATATGCATATGTGCCCCAAATCCTGACAGAATGGAGAAATGAGGAAAAGGAAAAGGGATTACCGCCTGACTACAGCCTATTGGAGGTTGCTTTTAATTCTCCCCCTCTCTAGAAAGTGCCCATATCTTTTAGGCAATTAAAAAATGTTTAAAAAAAAAAAAGGAATAAGAAGGAGGAGGAGGAAGAGGAAGAAGAAGAAATAATGAAGGAAGGAGTATACAGGAGCCGAAAGATGAAATATTTTCCAAAGAGATGGCTATATATCGAAGATAGTACCTGTTGGTGTGGTCGTTCCCTGAGGGGAGTAAGACCATCCTTGAGCATTAAGCGTGTATCTATTTAAAGGGAAAAACTGTGCAGGTCAAATAGCTCAGCCCAGTTTCTGTCCCCACAGCCTGAAGCTAGCAAATCAATTTGATTCAAATATTTGTGAAATACCTAGAATGGGATTTAATCACAAATCATTACTTGCAGAGCTTCCACCTCTTATTCTCTTCAGGCTTCTTTCTTCATCATGGGAGAACACCACAAACATTGTGACATTTATCAGGAAGTGATATTTTACATGAAGTAACCAGACTCTGTTTTGTTTGTTTGTTTGTTTGTTTTTGTTTGTTTTTATTGTTGTTTGTTTGTTTTTTCCTGAACTGCAAAAGGAAAAGCAATCACCCCACCAGAGCTTCTCATCTTGGCAGTGCAGTGGGCAGAGTCTTGGTGGCAGCCAGAGCCTGCTTGGTGCTCGAAGATGTGGCAGTGACTCCAATGCCTTGGCTAGGCAATTTCTTTGAAGTAAAGATGCTAATCTTAACATGTGTGGACGTTAGAACACTTTAGCTATCAAAAAAGGAGGATTCGGAGCCAAAATGAGGTCGTAATAGTGTTTGTTTCCTACATTATCTTACCGCAGAGTGACTCAAAAATAAAATCCATCTAAATTGTCCACGTCGGCCTCCCAATAATGTCCTCATTGTAGCCTACACTTGTCTTTGCAACAGTTTTCATCAACTGCAATATGTATTTGAGGAATCGTTTGTTTATTGTCCACTTCCTCCACTAAATTAGGAACTCCATGAAATCAAGAACACAGTCTAGATTTACCCATCACTAAATTTCCGACATCTGGCACATAGTCAATGTGGAATATATATCTTTTAGGCCCATGAAATGTTTCCTCTGGCTGCTACCTGTGTCCCACATGAGCACACCTCCATGGGCACAAGGCAAGAGAAGGAGAGGAAGGGAGGGAGGCAGATGGAGACCCAAGCCTCAGGGTCACTGCCCAGCTGCCATTCCATATATTTCCTGCCTGTGGGAGCTAGAACAGGATTTATACCAACAGAGCCAAGAATCCCATATTATCATCCCATAAACACTACATAAATAAAAAGCTCTACAGGGTGATACAAACAAACTTTTAAAAAATTGACAAAGGGTACATGTGCTTGTGAGAGAGAGAGAAAGCATCCCCCAAAGTGGCAAGGTTATGCCATAATCCTTTCTCTGCTACTTCATCCTATGGAGATTTGGGACACGCCCATAATTTACCTGGCCAGGTTTGAACCACACAGGGCTGGCCCTTATGCAAACTAACTTTAATTTCAAATTCCAGACCTACTACTTGACTTTAATTCACTTAAAACCACTTCGCGGCTATTAGAAGCCAAGCTTCTATATACTTTGGTGCTGAAATTCTTCCTCTTTCAACTCCAAACATGCCCACAGTTCTTCTTCTTTAGGGCTGACCCACTACCAAATTTCCACCCTTAAGAGGGGTTTAGTTTCAGAGTATTCTCATATATCTCCATTTCCCAACAAGTTCGGGAAGGATGCCTCTACTTCACACATGACCTTGGACATTGCTGTTACCCAAGGCTGTAGCATGCAGTTGTGAAGACAGCACTGAGATGAGAGGGGGGCTACCCTGCTGGGTCTCTCCTCAGGCCACACACCTGTGGAGTAGTCCATGTCCACAAAAAAGGTATCCTTTTCCATTTTGCATAGACATGTCCTGTGGGCTAGCAACAGTCTTACTATCCAAAAAAAGAGGAAAGCCCGGGGATAGCAGGTGGCATGGTGTTTAAGGTATGGACTGCCACATGACCGACCTTGATTCAAGTCCTGGACCTGGTAGCTTGAAACTCATGCCAGATGCATGTGCATGCATGCCCAAAATCCTGAGAGGAGAATGGAGAAGGGACTGCAGCATGGCCATCCCTACTGGGGGTGATTTCTTACTTTCCCTCTCTCCAGCAAGCTCACATACTCTACCGGTGGCAAAAACATTAAAAAAAAAAAAAAAAAAAAAGGAAAGCATAAAATTGGATAGGATGTGGCAAATAAAACTTAGTGTCTTGCTAAATGGCACAATGTCCCCTAAGGTTTACTATTTCATTTCTTCCAATTAGAAAAGAAAAATATTCACCAGGAATTTTTTTTCATATACAGTGTCCTTTTGGCATTAGCATGAATACCTTTGAGGAACTGATTTATTCAAACAATTTTCTATTTCAAAATACACAGGTAGTGAGAACTAACAAATTATTACATTTCCACTAAATGCACACAAACAACAAAGTTAATTAAGAAAACACTGAAGCAGCTTTTCCCAAATGGTACCCTGCCTCCCCAGGGCAGAATGGTTTCCTTTTAAGGAATCCCTACTGCAAGCAGAGGAACCTTGGAAGGGTAATTAATGACATTACAAAAACTAAACTTCCTTCTTGTTTCCTTTCACAATGCAAAGTTAAGTGATGAGGGGCAAGAGTCCCCTTGGAACATAAAATGCATTTTTATGAGCATTTCTAAATGCTATCTTAGTGAGAGAAGCATACCTTCTCACTTAAACAAAACATTAAAAATAATAATTACAGTGTGAGTTAAACCGAGAAAACACCTTACATCTGTGATTCCCACTCCAGAAGGAACATGATTAGGTAACTGGGTGTCAATCATCCTTATTTTTGCAATCACATGACTATGTGATATGGGATGACTTCATGATTTAAACAAAGTTTGATCAGGGGATTGATGGACCCAGGAATGAGTAGAATGGGAGGGTCACAGGAGTAAAAAAATGCTAAGGGAAGAACCTAAATTATACCTTTCCCAGGCAGGACCTCTTTGTAGGGAACACTACCTGAAACATCTTTAGGAAATTTGAGGCTTTCGGGTCTATACAGTAAAAGGAAAGGATCCTAGGACCAAGATCACATAGTATCACTTTAGACAAGTCAGTGACACTGGGACAACCTCTTCACTTATAAAATGAGGGAAGGAATATCTACCCAACTGGAGCTCCAGTGGCACAATCGGTTAGCATGTGGTACTTATAGGAATATCTACCCAACAAGTGTATTGTTAATATAAAGTGACAGTGTATATAAAGATCTGTACATAAAAGACCTTGAATAAATAGCCATGGAAATAAAAGCAATGGTTACATGTTCATCATATCTTGTGGACCATGGACCTAGTCATTTTTCATTCAGGCCAACTCTACCTCCATATCATTAATAATTAATTACGCATATACACACATACACACACTAATTACACAGGTGTAGGGCTTTTCGGTTGTCCAGTTTGATGTCTTTAACAACCTTGTAAGGTAGTAATTATTAAACTCATTTCGGGACCAGCAGACGGTGTAATGGTTACATTGCTGAATTCCCATGTAGTCGACCATGAATTGAGTCCCAGACCCAGCAACTTGAAACTCATGGTGGGGCAGTGTGTGTGCATGCCCAAAATCTTGAGAGGAGAATGAAGGAGAAGGAATTGTGACGTGGGCACTTCCCCCAGGGGAATGATATCTTGCTTTCTGTCTCTCTGACTCTGTCTTTCCTTCCACAGTGAGCACACATGCCCTATAACAAAAATCTCTCTTGAAACAAACAAACAACCCCCCACCCCCCATTTTAAAGATAAGGAGCCACTCTTAGTGGATGAAAAGTGAATGATGCTAAGCATTACACGTGAACTGTGTAAGTGACTTGAACCCAAAGAAAGAGAATTTGGAGTTATGTGGCCATGGATGGAAAAGGATGGGTAGGAACCCTAGTAACCAAAAAGAATAAATATCATGGCTAAATTTTGAGAGGATGAGGGGAACATCTTTCTTGAGATGAGTGATGCTTCTTATAAACAAAACTTTTCTCATCTAATGGACAAAACTAGCAAGTTCAAAACCAGGTAATCACAAACCTTAGCTTATTCTACCTGCTATGTAATAATAAAAGCTCTAATCTAATAATCTGGTTCTCATTGCATCCTCACAACAGCTTTAAAAGTTATTAGGCTCATGCCATTCTGTGGCATGGTAGTTAAGGTGGTTGGATCCCATGCAGCCTACTATGAGGTTCAAGTCCCAGACCTGGCAGTTTGAAAGACAAGTCAGGCATGTATGTATGCACACCCAGAGTTCCAAGAGGAATATGGAGGAAAAGAGAGTGTGGTGTGGCCATCTCCCCTGAGCACTGCTTTCTAACTTTCCTTCTCTTTCTCTTTTTCTGTCTCTGGAGAACACACGTGCCTTATAGCAAAGTCAAAAATAAAGTAAAATAACAGTTATTGGGCACTACTATCTCTAAGTTTTGGGTAAAGACTGAGGCTCAGAGGAAGTGGATCAGCTAGGGTTGAGCTGCCTAAAGTAGAGACATCTGTTTTGTGCAATTTAAATGGTTTAAATAATGATGAGTCCCTTAAAGCTGCATGTTTTGAAATTCAATCTCTAATCTAATGACTTTGGGGGGTGGCAAGATCTTTAAAAGGTGAAACTAGTGGGTGGAATCTGGATCATGAAGGCATCACCCTCATGAATAGATTAATGCTGTCTTGCAAAATGGAGTGAGTTCTAGCTCTCATAAGAAGGAGCTAGTTTTATTTTTTTGTTTATTTATTTATTTATTTATTTTCATTTGTTATTATTATTACTTTTTTAATTTGACCAGAGAGAGAGAGAGAGACAGAAACAGAGAGAGAGAGAGAAAGAGAGAGAGAAAGGGAAAGCGAGAAAGCAAACTGCCAGGTCTAGGACTCAAACTGCAATTGGCCATATGGGCATCAAGTGCCTTTAACCACCATGCCACCTGCTGGCCCATGGCTAGTTCTAGTAAGAGAGGTTGTCATGAAAGGAAAATGGCTTCCCCTGAGGCTCTCCCTTTCTGCATATGCCCACTGACCTTCCAGTTCCTGTCAGCCAAGTTGTAACATAGGACCAGAGGCCACCCAGATGCTAACCCCATGCACTTGGACCTTCCAGACACCAGAATCATAAGTCAAATAAATCTCTGTTCAGTATAAATCACCCAGTCACAATACAACAGACATACAACAGTGGGTGTTTCTGTTAGAAATGCTCAAATGAAGACAGCCACCAAAGGAAGCATAATACTATTTAATTTAACATACTTATATTATTAGTTAAGAAACAGCAATGACTAACAGCAGTGGAAGACTGAAAACTCAACTATGAGGGACATCAGTGTTGATGATCTATACAATACAGTCATTTCAAGGGGAGATAACTGGAAGAGACACAGTCACCACCTGACCTTTTTAAGAAAATTAAGGAAAAAAATAAGTCTTTTTCTTGTCTATATGCATAGATAACTGATGAACTGAACATGATCATTACTAAAATGACTTAAGTGTTCTTTGGGGTTGTAGGAAATACAAATAATTTGAAGGAAAAGTGATTACTTTGAGGTTCCCCCAAAGATGTTAGTTGTACTATAATCAATATTGAGAAAGACTGATGCCTGTTAAAAAAAAAAAAAAAAAAGAAAGAAAGAAAAAAAAAAACATAAAAAACAAACATCAAAGACTTTTCAAATAATTGAGCCAGATGAGATACTGGAAAACCAAAGCAAGAAAGGCCCTTCACTAAAAGTATACACATATACAAGAGCCTTCGTTAGTAAAACGAGAAGAGTTGCTCTCATCTAAAATGGCCTTTGCTTGCCATTCAAACTCATATAAAATTCCTAAAATCTGTCAATGTAGTAGTTTCTAAGTGATATGTCAACAAATATATTCACTGAGAATACTTGTTCTGCCTAGAGCCAATGTTTTTAGAAAAAACACCCTAAAGAGTCAACTGTTAAATCAATAAAATGAATGTTTTGAGCAGGTGTTTGGAATTGTGCTGATTTACCCATATTTTCCAGTTTAATTTCCACATTTACCACCAAACTTCTGCGAGAAAACATAAAATGTACCTGGAAGTATTATGTTCATCATAAATACGAGGACAGTTGTGCTAAACTTATCTGTGCCAGAAAAAGTGATTCATAAATCATATTCATTTACCTGAATCCTTAAAGTTTTCTGTTTAAACTGTTGTGATTGGAATGCCAAGTGTTGCAGAGATTAAATGGGATTTTTAAGCTATTAGCAGTTGACATTTTAATTAGGTATATTTATGAGAGACACAGAAAAACCGAGAAGATAAGCAGGGAATAAAAGCCATATCAAGGACTCATGAAAACAGGAAAGAATTACTACCCATTGCTTGTACCCTTTTCCTTTAGAATGTTAGTCTTGAACGGGGTAAGTTAGTGGTCAAGAATATGATATTTACAGCCTGGGAGGTGGGGCGATGGAAATACAACTGGACTCACATGGGAAAGATCCTGGATTCACAGCTTAGAAACTTCCTGGGCATGCTAGGCACACAGGTACTTGCCTATGATCTGAATGGGCTGAGACCTGGGGTAGATTGTGGTGTGAAGACTCTTTCCTCTCTCTCTGTCTCTGCCTCTGTCTTTTTTTCTGGGTCTCTTTTATAGAAGAAATAAGCAAGCAAACTTTTAAAAAATGTAGAATCGAAAGCCAGTCTTCACCAGTTCTGGAATTTACCAGCTGTGAGACCCTGAATAAGTTACATAAATTGCATGTTTCTGCAAGGATAATGCCAGTACCTAACTCCTAAGGTTGTTACGAAATGGGAGATTGTTGAAAAAATGTTTTGCACAGGGCCTGAGAGGAAGAAAGAATCCAAGAAAATACTAGACACTTCTATTCGTAATCTTACTGGGTGAAGGGCTGACAGTGGTAGTGAATTGTTGTTATAAATTATTGTTTATTTATATATTTATATTTCTTCCTGTACCAGATAAGATGCAACAACATGTAAAAAAAAATGTAAGAAACCCACTGCTGTAGCGTGGGCAGTAGGGGTACTGCTGCTGCATGATGCTGGAGGTCAAATGGGATGGATTCAGGTTAACATCTGGTCTACCTGAACAGGCTGAGTACCTTTGTGATTCTGGCTGGGCTGCAGAGATGGGGGAATACTGTGTCTTAAAGATGTCTCTTGAGGGTGTCTATCTATCTGTTTCTCTCTCAGGAAATAAATAAATACACTTTAGAAATAAATAAATGGTATACAAGAGACAAAAGAAAGAGAAAAGCCCAGTGTAAGAAAAGAGATTAATTAAAGAAATAAACAAAGGACACAGACAAAAACAGAGCCAGGAATGAGATAAAGAATTGTAGAGATATGGTTGCTACTGTATAATCAGCTACTAATTTGTCTTAGGCTTTCTGGTATCCAACACAAGCAAGAAAACTGGATCTGCAGCATAGTTTTCAATACCCCTGAGATTAAAACACACTAAATGCCCAGGAAGACTATAGCAATTTTGTTTAAGAACATAAAAAAAAACTAATGCCAACACATGCAGTGACTCTCCAGAGAAGCATATAATTAATAAGCACAGCAGACAGAATTGTTAGCCTCAATTCTTTACTGTTCCCTGTATCTAGATCTGTGCTTTAGGGACCAAATGTTTTTCCCTGTCCCTTCTTTGAACTTGGTCCTGGGCTTTTCTTTGACCTTGATATATGGGTGAAAGTGACAGTGTACCCAAACTTAGTTCCAGTCTTGAGGTCTTAAAATATTTCTGCTTGCCTTACTGAACCTCTGCCACAGCCATATGAAGAAAATGACATGGGTAGTCTGGTTGCTAGTCTAAGGAGGATGAAAGAAAAAAAGCAAAATCATAGCCTATCGCCTGGAGCATAGCCGTCCAGCTGAGCCCAGCCTACATCAGTAAAACTCCAGATGATTCACCAAGACATAAGTAATAGTAAGTGATTGTTGTTTTAAACTTTAGAGTTTTGGAGTAATTTGCTATACCGCCATGCAAATTCATGCAATAATCAAATAGTGACAGTTCTTTAGGTGTACATGCATTGCCAAATATAAGCCAAAAGGAATGAAATCTAAATGACATACTATGACTCAGATTTTACAAAAAAGTATTAAGAATATCAGTACATATCCTCATAGTTTTATTTATTTATTGTTTTTGCTATAAGGTGCCTGTGATCACCAGAGACAGACACAGAGAGAGGGGGAATGTGAGAAATCACCCTTTGAGGGGGGATAGTCACACTGCAATCCTTTTTCTTCCATTCTCCTCTCAGGATTTTGGGCAGGCATGCACATGTGCTCAGCATGATTTTTAAGTTGCTTAGACCCAGGACCTGAACTGCAGAGTTGGCTACGTAGGATCCAGCAGCTTAATCTCCATGCTACCTCTTGGCCCCACAGCTTTAATTTTTAAACTCATCAACATTGCTATTATAATTTCAGATACCTTCAATAATTAATACAAATAAGATTAAGGTGCTGCTTGTTGCTCACCACACTAAAGCAAAGCACCCTGACACATAGTCACCCAAATTAAATGAGAGGTAATCAGTCCCTAAATTCAAGTCATATAGCATAAGCAACATTCACTGAAGAGTGGAATGGGAGGAAAGGGGTAGGTTATAGCTTAAAGACATAGGCCAACAGCTTCCAGAGTAGTACCAGTGTATGGAGTGGCAACTGTGTGTGGCCCTCCAGAGAGCTGCCATGCATGTGAAGATGCAATGTTTCTCTCCTTCAAATTATTTTCTACTGAAAATAATATACAGACTTTAGTGATATTGGAAATCTCATGGTGAATACATTTTTGTTTTGTTTTGTTTTGTTTTGTTTGCTTTATTTTTTGGTCTAATTTTGATTTAGTTTCTCTTTCTATTGCTACTCACATGACAGGTTATGCACCTATGCTAGGTATACATTATGTATATACCACCTGGGCTGGCATATTTTCTACAATGGCATGTGGGACACATAATAATAACCAGCCATCAATCATTAGAAATTAAATTCAAATGCATTTTACACAGGATATAAGCATTTCCAGTGCATTTTGCCCCTGATGTATTAATAATTCAGATGACTGAAGCAGACCTGCAGGACTGTTTAAAGACACTAAATCCCTACGAAATCATGAAGTTTTACGAGTCAGGCATTTTGGTCCAGAATATTCATTAATTACCAACGAGTGAAGCAAATTTAGAATTCACACATGCCAAGTGATAAAATAGATGGTCTTATTTGACATGTCAGTCTAATTCAACTGATTATTCGTATCACAATGGGCGAGTTCTTAATCACATTCATCCTGGTCAATCTAAAAATGTCACTGATGGGTCAGTCCTGTGGCTTGGTGATTACGAGACCCAGATCCCACATGGCTAACCAAATCCTAGCCCAAGACTTGAAAAATATACCAGGCATGTAAGATGCTCCAAATCTCTATGGGATGGAGAAATAGAGAAGAATTACAACATGATGACACCATGGTGGGGGGGGGGGGTTATCACTCTGTGTCTCTCTCTGACTCTGTTTCTCTTTGGTGAGTGCGCATACCCTCTGGCAAATTAAAAAAAGAATCATTGACAATTCATTATATACTTCTCAAAAAAAAAAGAGTAGAACAAATATCAAATGTGCACAACCTAACGGGATGTTAAATGTTGAAGATGACTGTGTTCTTGATATGATTACGACACACTGCATATGTACATTTAAAAATCATACTAACCTACCATTATGCACAATTATATGTAAATCAGAAATTACAATAAAAACATTACAGTCTTATCCCCACTACTACCTCAAAACTCCATGTTACCCATTTTTTTTTTCCTCAAAAGGTATGAATCTTAAATCATAACCATGGATTCACAAAACAAATTTGTTTTTCTTTCTCTTTGCCATTGAAAGACTCTGCTAAGAACAATGAATAATCTGTCAGGTTGTTATCAAAAGCATCAGAAAGTTTTAGAAATCTCATATGATTATTGTTTTTTTTTTTTTTTTTAATGTGCTAGAGGGTGCATGCACTTCCCAGAGAAAGACAGAAGAGAGAAACTGAGAGAAAACATTCTCCATGAGGATGGTCATGCCTCAATCCCATCTTCTCCATTTCTTTCTCCTTGCAGGATTTTGGATATGTATACACACACACACACACACACACACACACACACACACACACAGTGTGTTTCTCAAGCCTCCAGGTCTAGGACTCAAACCACACAGTTGGTCATGTGGGATCCAGCTGCCTTAATCACCATGTTATCAGTTAAGGACCAGATACTTTTAACATCCAGCAGGAGCATACAGAGTTGTATCAACATCTATAATGGTTCTCTGTTTTTTACCTCTGTACAAGATAAAAGAAAAATGCTTATCATCATGACAAAATAAATAATTTAGTCATTTCAGAACTTGTACAGTTATATGTGATGGCATGTCAACTCAAACTAAGTAAAATTATTAATAAAAAGGGGTGGGAAGTGGAATAGGGATTCAATTGGGGAGTTAATTAGTAACAAGAGGTCCTGTGATTTTATTTAGCATGTTTAAGGGTGGTAGTGATTGGAAAACTGTTTTTTAAAAAAAGTTGGGGATAGGAGATGATTTGCAGCACTGGCAAATTTCAAGCTACTGACATACCTCTAGCTCACAGGATCCCTGAATATATAACAATAGGCCCTTTTGTGCTGGTGTAAGCTGGCTCTAACACACCACTAGATCCAGGCACTGAGATGATATGTCATCTTCCTCTCTCCTTTCTGCTTCATTCATCTAATTTCTTATCAAACAGTTTGATTCTGTATGTTGGCAAAGATGACTGCAGGGGTGTAAGCTAGGAAGCGCTTGGCATAACTTGGCTTTGGATCTTCCCTCTTAGAATCAAACATGATGATAGAAAAATGAAGTATTTGGGCCATCCAGTTTTGGAGCTACAGGGAAAGGGGGAAGCTATCTTCAAATAATTTAGATGTAGCAGGATTCATCTGAAATATGGAAAAGTTAGCTCCTCTCAGAAACACAACTATGCAGATGAACATAATGGAAACTTTAAGATTCAATAGGTCTAAAACTAAATCTACGACACAAATTTACCCCATTCCTATATCTGTAAGGCAGCTAGACTTCCAACCAATGTCAATGAAAATTTGGGACAAAACCTCAAGATCCAAGAAAATAAAATGTTTTTTTGAAGAAAAACATGCTCTTGCAACATAAAAGAGCTGTCTTCAGCTATGGATAAATACAAAATGCGATGATATATAATTGCTGCATAAATTTATTAATAGAAGTACTAATGCCATAAATCGTACATCTCCATTTTGACACCCAATCTTTTATTTTCCTTTCACCCAGGGAGAAAAATAAAGGAGCGGAACTGGTAATATTGCTTGCAACTAAATTGGATTTTCCACCAGAGAAAGCTGTTTAGAAAAAGCTATTGGAAAAAGCAAAAGAGTACTCACAAAAGGGTATTAATGAATCCAACCAGGAGGAAAAAGCCTCCCAACAATGCAAACAAAGCTTTCCGAAACCTCTTTCAGGACTGGGAGCCAAAAGGATGCTTTGAACTCTCTATCTTTGCAAGAAAGATCTCACTTGCCCGCCGAATATGAGTGAGGTTCAGTTAAAATTTTAGAATAAGAACTCTTAACTTAAACTACAAGTCTTACTGACAATTCAAGAGCAGAGACCTCAGCAGCTCTGAGTTTAGAATGAAACCATACATCTTGCCCTCAAACTGTGAGGCTCTGTGGGAACAAGATGTAAACTACAACTGTGCCTTTGCACTCCTGTCTTGGCCACTGTGAATGTCATGATACAGAGGTGAAAGTCCAATTTGCAACAGGGAAGGATCAAGCAAATTCTGCAGCTTTATCTGAGATAGCTTTTACTGCCTTCTCCATGAGATTTTTAAAAATCCTATTTGTTGATGTACACATATTTATTTATCTAATAACAAGAGAACCACAACAATAAAAAAGACCCAGGAAGCATCAAAAAAAGCTGGAGTGATTTTTTTTTTTTCTCTCAAGAACAAAGGAATTGAGTCAGGCAAACTTTCTACAGTTTATCTTTATCACTAAATCAAGTCAGCTGCAAAAATATACTTGCTATAGCTTAATGTACTGCATGGAGGGATGAAACAGTTGGCGAGTGGCATCAGTTAAACAAATCCAGGCTCGTTTGTGCTTTTCACTTGGGCCTATCACCATGGTGTTCATAAGCTTAGCCAGGCCACCATTAGGACAGTGGAAAATCAGGGCAGAAGGCTCTGATGAACTCGATTGTCACTAAGTATTTTCACTGTGAAAGGGCTTCCTCATAGGGGTTTAATACTAAAACTATTCTTCCATGCGGTGTACCGATAAATGGAAGAAACAAAAGGGATAAATGTTGCTTGTTGTAACGAAGAGGAAGGTCCCAGCAGATTAACATTTTCTAAGATGAGATGAGTCATATTCACACACACAACACACAACACACACATACACACACACACACACACACACACACACACACACACACACACGGATCTATACCTACATTTCCCAAAGCAAAAAGGAAGAAATGCTAAATGCTGGTTCTCTTATCAATGTTATTATATATTATGTATATATAAATGATATATTGATAAATTCTGGAGTCCCATGCTATGCATGCCATATGGATAGATAAATGGCATATGTGTAAATAGCATTTTATGGTGCTTGTTCTTAGCCAAAAGGCTCAGAAGCAAATTAGAAAAAGTTTTTAAAACAGGGTGATAGTATTGGATCGTTAGAAAAGTCAAGATGCATTTCTGCATAGAAAAACATCATGGGGCCAGCAGGTGGCACAGGGGTTAAGGCACTGGACTCCCGTGCGGCTGATTAGGATTCAAGTCCTAGACCCAGAAGCTCAAAGCTCAGTGCTGGGCGCATGTGTGTGCATGCCCAAAATCCTAAGAGGAGAATGTAGGAAAAGGAATTGCAGCATGGCCATTCCTCCGGGGGGTGGAGAGGAGGTGATTTCTCATTTTCTCTGTCTCCGTCTCTCCAATGAGCACGGGTACCCTGTAGCAAGTATCTCTCCAAAAACAAAGAAAAACAAGTCATGACTTTTCTGATGACCCAATAGTTTACACAGATTGGAAAAATGTGTTAGAGGAGATTTATCAGACTGCAGACACAGACAAGACAATCAGACATGGCACCTGAATTGATTGAACTAAAGACAAAATACCTGCCAGTAATCCCAGTAAAGAAAGATAACTGAGATTAAAGACTACCTTTTATAGAATTAAATCCTTAATATTCTTTTAGATCCTGTGCTCAGAAGAGAAAAATGCAGTATTTCAATATGTGTTCATTCATTCTTGGGCATTAGCTATCTAATAAAGGCAGAACTTCTCACTTGGAAAATAAATTTAGCTTTAACAAAGAGCGAACAAACATGACCCTAATTTTCACTCTATCTTGTCTTCCCTTCTGTGTTTATTAGATGCTGTTATTTGACCTTGGATATACAATGGTAACCCTTTGAGCATGTCATCTTTTACCACCAGCAAGAGGGCCCCCCCACATTTTTGTTGTACTTATTTACATGCTAGGTAAAATCATCCTTTTAGACACTAAGGTTCTTCTCTAAAGTATCTCTTTCAACCAACTCACTTAATAGGATGTGGGAGATATTAAACCACTACTTTGAGTAGCTGCATATAGTTAAATTTTTGTTTGTTTTCTTCAGTATTTCTTTCATTCATTTTCTGGCGTTTATGCCACAAGGTTTAGAAAAGGTAGCTATAAAAATAGGCAGCGTTAGGGAATGGACGGTAGTGCTGTAGTAAAACATGATGCTCAGCAAGGCAGATTCACATGGGAAGGCTGCCTGCTGGCTTCCAGAGACCTTCCTGAGTATGCAGGCATGTGTGTAATCTTTATCCAGGCTAACAGAAGCTGAGGGTGAGTTACAGCATTAAGATCATGCTGGCGTGTTATATCTTTTTTAAAAAAATTTTTATTTATTTAATTTGATGTTATTATTTTTTTAATTTGAGGAGAGAAGGAGAGAGAGCAAGCCACCAGGTCCAAGACTCAAACTGTGGTCGGCCATGTCGGAGTCCAGCACCCTAACACCACACCACCTGACAGTCCCTGGGTGTGTTTTATCTTTATATCACTCTTTGAGTCTATCCCACTCATGAAATAAATAAATTTTAAAAAAAAGGGGGGGGGCAACCATCAACTTGAACTACCAAGAGGAAACTGTGTATATGCCTCACAACACACCACTGGAAATAGAGTGGTTCAGGATATAGTCTTCCATATTCTTTTTCAGGTTCAACATGCATGAGCTCTGTTAAAAATGAAAGAGCATTTCTTATACTGAGCTGTTTTGCAAAACTTTTAAAAGTTTTATTTCTTTTATCTCTTATAAGGATAATACAAATTTAAAAAAAAAAAGAAAAAGAAGAAGGAGCATATGGTACTTTTTTTTAGGGGGGGGAGGTTTCTTTTTGCCATAGGGCACATGCGCTCACCAAACAGAGAGAGACAGAGAGACAGAAAGCGAGAAATCACCCTCCAGGGGGGATGGTCATGCTGCAATCCCTTCTCCTCCATTCTCCTCTCAGGATCTTGGGCACACACGCACATGCACCCAGAGTGAGTTTTAAGCCACCAAGTCCAAGACTCGAACCGCGGTCGACTACATGGGAGTCTAGCAACATAGCCATTACACTAACTGCTGGCACTTGGTATTTTGATCAAAATATATCTTCCATTGAAGCCAAGGTCCAAAGCTTTATGGTATCTAGAAGATGATTCCCAGAGGGTAGGCAGCCTATGGATGCAATAGTGCTATCATGGGGCAATGAATACCTGTTGCCCCCACTGTCCCTTTTCCCTTCCTTCAGGAACTGCTATTATGTCATTTAGGGATCTGATCACCACTACTCTTGGTCTATATGGTCTGAGCAGAGCCCCATCCTTAGAGATGAAAAATGTGCCCTGGCCCGATCAACAATCATCTCATAATCCCCAATTCACTGAGATTTGTTGTGGGCCAGACACATGGCCTAATCCATCCTGCTCAAAGGGACTCTCATGATGCCTACAAGAGCTGCATGTAGTAAAAGGGTATATTCTTTTTCTGCTGGATCTTCTTTAGCCATTTTCCCACCACTAGTTAGGAAAGACACATCTAGATTCTTCAAGAAAGTAATGGGATATTAGAAATGCAGCATTATAGTTCCCTTTTGGAGATAAAGTATATTTAGATCAATCTCTGTTGACCCTAGCCAGAATATGGCAATAATCTAGCCCTTGAGGGAAAACCCCAGAAATCTCTACCATAATCCTGTCTGGTGTTGCTCATTCTCTGGTACACATACAGTATTTAAAAAGGGAGGGATGGGACCAGCAGAGGGCATCATGGTCATGTCACTGGACTTCCATGTAATTGACTATGGTTCAAGTCCCAGACCTGGAAGCTTAAAACTCAGGTACATGTGCATTCATGCCCAAAATCCCAAGAAGAGAATGAAGAAGGAATTGTGGTGTAGACATACCCCCTGGGTGGGGGGTGATTTCTCTCTTTCTCTCTCTCTCTCTGTCTCTATCTCTGTCTCTCATGCACCCTAAAGCAAAAAGCTCTAAAAAAAAAAAAAAGCAAAGGGAGTGGTGGAAGGAGAAAGGCAGGCAGGCAGGTCGGCCCCATAGCCTAGTGGTTAAGAGAGCCAGATCCTACATGGCTGACTGCAGTTTAAGTCCTCATAAGCATACCAGGTGTGTATGCATGCATGCCCAACATACAACAGGAATGGAGAAAGAAGAGAAGGGATTGCAGAGTGACCATACCCCACTGTGTTGTGCTTTCTCTCCTCCCTCCAACCCTCATCCCTGTGAGTACATACACCCTCTGACACTCAAAAAATGTTTAAAAGTTAAGAAAGGAAGGAGTCAGCATGAACTGAAATTTACCATACGATGTAGTTAAAAACTTTCAATAATCAATCATAGGAATGACAATATCATATTTTATCAGTTATAAAGTTGGATGGATTTGTACTAGCATTTTTTTTCATTGTTTCAGTAGTGTATCCAGAGAACTGTATGTAAAAGATTGGAAGTGAGAGTTATTACACCTTTGTAATTCTGTTAATTTAGTCAGATTTAATAATGATGTGGTCCTATCTTACTCCCAAAGTATACTCTAAAGTAAGCACTTAGATTATACAACTATGTGATGTGAATTTACATATTAATTCACACTCCTGGATACACTACGGTCCAATATCTTCAATCAGATTCTGATCACTCCTTCACCATTGCCACCATTGTTGTCAAGTTCAGGCCACCATCAGTTCTTATCTGATATATGCCCAAAGTCTCCCAAGTGACCTCTGTTTGCTCCCAAATGTATTTCCATATCATCTATTCTTTACAGAATAGCCAGCAAATTCTTTTTAAAGATTAAACAAGTCATGTTATGGCACCACTACATGCCCTCCCATTATAAACTCCTGGTAGCCTGCAGGCTTCTCTTGATTTGATCTGGCCCATGGCTATTCACCAACCTCAGTTTCTGCCATTCTCCCCCTCTCACTGGTTTTTCTCATTGTTCCTTTAACATGCCAAGATCTTCCCCACCTCTTTGCCACTTCTTAACCTTTATGCATCTGTATACAATACTTTTCTCCTTGATCTTTTCAAGACCTCTTCTTCTGCTCCATTCAGGTTACTACTTAAATGTCATATCTTCAAAGTCTTTCTTGGACCCCCTACCAAAAAACGCATCCCTCTCCCAACACTCACCATCCCCTTGTTTTGTTTTCTTCAGAAGAGCTGCAACATTATTCCCTTGTTGACCTGTTGATGATCTGTCTTCTTCACTGAAATACTATTCTCTATAGACACAGGATTTTTGTTTGACTTATTTTTTGCTGAACTGTAGCACAAGGCATACAGTTGGGCAAACACAGTTGATTTTTAAATATTTGGTGAATGAATGAGTCAACGAAAAGATGAATCTTGCTGTAATGTGATATAATTTAAACCAATATGCAGAGCCTACAAAATCTATGACTGATTAAAGAGGAATCTGTCTTGGGTCTGCTTGATGGACATTTGATAATCAATGAACAGCAAGTTTATTTACATACTTAAAAGTCTGTCTGCAAGGTAATTTTATTCTAAGTCTGTGTAATAGAAGAAAGTAACTTTTAGTTAGTAAGACACACATACACACACCTCTCTTATTTCTAATGTCTTAAAACAATTTGACTACATTTTTACCTGAAAATATCCTTCGGTATATTAGTAATGTGGTGCCCTAACCAGAGAGAAGAAACAAACTGAGCCCTTTCTCCAGGATGGAGAGCAGGCTACAGTTACTTCCAGAGGCTCAAAGATCAGGGCGTGTATATAAGGGATATATGCATGGAGTGTTCTTCCACAGGCAGTTTTCACACAATATTCACATGGAAGATCAACATACTCCTGATACAGGGAAGAATCAATAAGTTTCCAAAAAATGCTCTGAACCTAAATATGAGGGGGACTTCAAAAGGTGGAGGAAGAGAAAGAGAAAGTGAAGGGAGAGGAAGAGAAGGCAGCTACCCAGTTCTTCCAGTGCTAATATTCCGCCGCCACTCACGTGGTCTCCTCTAAATGCCAGCGAGCATTACCTCCTTGTAACCTCAATGCTGACGCTGTGTGTTTGGATTCTATTAGCTCTAACAGAAGTGCCAAATTATTATGTTGAAATTCTATTTTGAGGTTTATCACAAAAGTTAGTTTCTGTGAAATTCTTGATTAAGAACTGTTAGAAAACAAAGCTCTCACTCAATTATCATGGGACGAAATACCCAGGGACTGCTTCTATTCCTTACTCTTCCCAGTGTCAGGAGCACCAGTACAGACTGAATTAAGTATAATGGTATCTTAAGAGCAAATTTCTAGACTAGAAACACCAAGGATGCAGAATGATTTTAGGGAAAACTTTAGGGCCAGCCTTCTATCCTTCTGCTCTAGACCCAGGGGTTAAACTCTGCACTGAAACACTACCATCACTTTCAATGGGATCTTACCATTCCCAGGTTTTTCCAGGCACTAGCAGGATTCAGTCATCCATTCAACAACTATGTATGATACGATCTACACTGCACTAGGTGCTGAGCATAAAGGCACACTGCTCTGGGGTCAGCAGCTGCTGTGGTGGTTAAGGCTCTGGACTCGCATGTGGCTGACTGCAATTCGAGTCCAGGAGAGATTTCTTTTTTTCCCTCTCACTGTCTGTCTCTGTCTCTATCTTCTCTGGTGAGTGCATGTGCCCTATGACAAAAATGTTAAAAAAAAAAAAATGCTGCAATCCCTTCTCCTCCATTCTCCTCTCGGGATCTTGGGCACACACGCACATGCACCCAGAGTGAGTTTTAAGCCACCAAGTCCAAGACTCGAACCGCGGTCGACTACATGGGAGTCTAGCAACATAGCCATTACACTAACTGCTGGCACTTGGTATTTTGATCAAAATATATCTTCCATTGAAGCCAAGGTCCAAAGCTTTATGGTATCTAGAAGATGATTCCCAGAGGGTAGGCAGCCTATGGATGCAATAGTGCTATCATGGGGCAATGAATACCTGTTGCCCCCACTGTCCCTTTTCCCTTCCTTCAGGAACTGCTATTATGTCATTTAGGGATCTGATCACCACTACTCTTGGTCTATATGGTCTGAGCAGAGCCCCATCCTTAGAGATGAAAAATGTGCCCTGGCCCGATCAACAATCATCTCATAATCCCCAATTCACTGAGATTTGTTGTGGGCCAGACACATGGCCTAATCCATCCTGCTCAAAGGGACTCTCATGATGCCTACAAGAGCTGCATGTAGTAAAAGGGTATATTCTTTTTCTGCTGGATCTTCTTTAGCCATTTTCCCACCACTAGTTAGGAAAGACACATCTAGATTCTTCAAGAAAGTAATGGGATATTAGAAATGCCGCATTATAGTTCCCTTTTGGAGATAAAGTATATTTAGATCAATCTCTGTTGACCCTAGCCAGAATATGGCAATAATCTAGCCCTTGAGGGAAAACCCCAGAAATCTCTACCATAATCCTGTCTGGTGTTGCTCATTCTCTGGTACACATACAGTATTTAAAAAGGGAGGGATGGGACCAGCAGAGGGCATCATGGTCATGTCACTGGACTTCCATGTAATTGACTATGGTTCAAGTCCCAGACCTGGAAGCTTAAAACTCAGGTACATGTGCATTCATGCCCAAAATCCCAAGAAGAGAATGAAGAAGGAATTGTGGTGTAGACATACCCCCTGGGTGGGGGGTGATTTCTCTCTTTCTCTCTCTCTCTCTGTCTCTATCTCTGTCTCTCATGCACCCTAAAGCAAAAAGCTCTAAAAAAAAAAAAAAAGGAAAGGGAGTGGTGGAAGGAGAAAGGCAGGCAGGCAGGCAGGCAGGCAGGTCGGCCCCATAGCCTAGTGGTTAAGAGAGCCAGATCCTACATGGCTGACTGCAGTTTAAGTCCTCATAAGCATACCAGGTGTGTATGCATGCATGCCCAACATACAACAGGAATGGAGAAAGAAGAGAAGGGATTGCAGAGTGACCATACCCCACTGTGTTGTGCTTTCTCTCCTCCCTCCAACCCTCATCCCTGTGAGTACATACACCCTCTGACACTCAAAAAATGTTTAAAAGTTAAGAAAGGAAGGAGTCAGCATGAACTGAAATTTACCATACGATGTAGTTAAAAACTTTCAATAATCAATCATAGGAATGACAATATCATATTTTATCAGTTATAAAGTTGGATGGATTTGTACTAGCATTTTTTTTCATTGTTTCAGTAGTGTATCCAGAGAACTGTTATGTAAAAGATTGGAAGTGAGAGTTATTACACCTTTGTAATTCTGTTAATTTAGTCAGATTTAATAATGATGTGGTCCTATCTTACTCCCAAAGTATACTCTAAAGTAAGCACTTAGATTATACAACTATGTGATGTGAATTTACATATTAATTCACACTCCTGGATACACTACGGTCCAATATCTTCAATCAGATTCTGATCACTCCTTCACCATTGCCACCATTGTTGTCAAGTTCAGGCCACCATCAGTTCTTATCTGATATATGCCCAAAGTCTCCCAAGTGACCTCTGTTTGCTCCCAAATGTATTTCCATATCATCTATTCTTTACAGAATAGCCAGCAAATTCTTTTTAAAGATTAAACAAGTCATGTTATGGCACCACTACATGCCCTCCCATTATAAACTCCTGGTAGCCTGCAGGCTTCTCTTGATTTGATCTGGCCCATGGCTATTCACCAACCTCAGTTTCTGCCATTCTCCCCCTCTCACTGGTTTTTCTCATTGTTCCTTTAACATGCCAAGATCTTCCCCACCTCTTTGCCACTTCTTAACCTTTATGCATCTGTATACAATACTTTTCTCCTTGATCTTTTCAAGACCTCTTCTTCTGCTCCATTCAGGTTACTACTTAAATGTCATATCTTCAAAGTCTTTCTTGGACCCCCTACCAAAAAACGCATCCCTCTCCCAACACTCACCATCCCCTTGTTTTGTTTTCTTCAGAAGAGCTGCAACATTATTCCCTTGTTGACCTGTTGATGATCTGTCTTCTTCACTGAAATACTATTCTCTATAGACACAGGATTTTTGTTTGACTTATTTTTTGCTGAACTGTAGCACAAGGCATACAGTTGGGCAAACACAGTTGATTTTTAAATATTTGGTGAATGAATGAGTCAACGAAAAGATGAATCTTGCTGTAATGTGATATAATTTAAACCAATATGCAGAGCCTACAAAATCTATGACTGATTAAAGAGGAATCTGTCTTGGGTCTGCTTGATGGACATTTGATAATCAATGAACAGCAAGTTTATTTACATACTTAAAAGTCTGTCTGCAAGGTAATTTTATTCTAAGTCTGTGTAATAGAAGAAAGTAACTTTTAGTTAGTAAGACACACATACACACACCTCTCTTATTTCTAATGTCTTAAAACAATTTGACTACATTTTTACCTGAAAATATCCTTCGGTATATTAGTAATGTGGTGCCCTAACCAGAGAGAAGAAACAAACTGAGCCCTTTCTCCAGGATGGAGAGCAGGCTACAGTTACTTCCAGAGGCTCAAAGATCAGGGCGTGTATATAAGGGATATATGCATGGAGTGTTCTTCCACAGGCAGTTTTCACACAATATTCACATGGAAGATCAACATACTCCTGATACAGGGAAGAATCAATAAGTTTCCAAAAAATGCTCTGAACCTAAATATGAGGGGGACTTCAAAAGGTGGAGGAAGAGAAAGAGAAAGCGAAGGGAGAGGAAGAGAAGGCAGCTACCCAGTTCTTCCAGTGCTAATATTCCGCCCCTACTCACGTGGTCTCCTCTAAATGCCAGCGAGCATTACCTCCTTGTAACCTCAATGCTGACGCTGTGTGTTTGGATTCTATTAGCTCTAACAGAAGTGCCAAATTATTATGTTGAAATTCTATTTTGAGGTTTATCACAAAAGTTAGTTTCTGTGAAATTCTTGATTAAGAACTGTTAGAAAACAAAGCTCTCACTCAATTATCATGGGACGAAATACCCAGGGACTGCTTCTATTCCTTACTCTTCCCAGTGTCAGGAGCACCAGTACAGACTGAATTAAGTATAATGGTATCTTAAGAGCAAATTTCTAGACTAGAAACACCAAGGATGCAGAATGATTTTAGGGAAAACTTTAGGGCCAGCCTTCTATCCTTCTGCTCTAGACCCAGGGGTTAAACTCTGCACTGAAACACTACCATCACTTTCAATGGGATCTTACCATTCCCAGGTTTTTCCAGGCACTAGCAGGATTCAGTCATCCATTCAACAACTATGTATGAGATGATCTACACTGCACTAGGTGCTGAGCATAAAGGCACACTGCTCTGGGGTCAGCAGCTGCTGTGGTGGTTAAGGCTCTGGACTCGCATGTGGCTGACTGCAATTCGAGTCCAGGAGAGATTTCTTTTTTTCCCTCTCACTGTCTGTCTCTGTCTCTATCTTCTCTGGTGAGTGCATGTGCCCTATGACAAAAATGTTAAAAAAAAAAAAGATTGCTCTTCTTCAGAGAAGATATACTAGTGATAGAGATAGAAGAAAAGAAAATAAGCACAGTTATAATCAGTTTTAAGGCTGAAAAGGGAATAAACAGGGGCACTAATGGAGGATAATAAAGATACTTTCTTTGGTTATGGGGGTCAAGTAGGGTTTCTCTGAAGGGGTGAGTCATTTTCAGAACTGCTGTTAAAGAGTATTCCTTCCTTGGCTGGCACTTTCATCAATCCACATTCTTTGTTCTTAGTAGGTGGCTGATGAACAAACTAAAAGCCAAGCAGGCCATAGTGGGAATGGTACCGTGACATGCCCAAAATTTCTGCTTTAGAAACCAATCATGAAAGCTCATTTCAGTTTAAAATAAAATCAACATATAAGAGCCAGAAACTCCAATCAGTGCAAAAATGGCCCCTTTATATCCCATCAGAGATCATTTCTCTAAGATGACAAGAGGTAGATTGCCAATAAATTCACAATTCTGTTTCCAATTAATGTAAAGTTATAATATTCCAAGCTGTTATTAGATTTCAATTAATAACCGGTGATGCCTCATTAATGCAAATATGCTCTTAGTGGTGCTAAACTTTCATTAGTAAAATGGGTCCGACGACATGACTGTTTCATATGATAATGGAACTATGATTAAAAGGCACAATTAATCATTTTCTTCAACTAAATAATCTCTATGATAGTTTGCTTATGCTTTTATGAAACATCTGTTTCTTGCAAAAAGCCAATTTATATTTAACCTATTCAATGGCAGGGAAAAAAAAATAGAAATATCACACTGAAATACCTCTAATAGTTACAAAGATTTCCAAAAGCAAGTCAGATTCTTCAAGAATAAAGAAAGCCACAGAGCTGGCTGGTGCATGCTCCCTTCCATGTAATGCGTCACGGGAGAGCATGAAGTGTAACACAGTTGGGCGACCATACTTTTCAGTTCTCTACTCCGTGTATTCTTCCATTCCTTGAACCCTAAACTGCTCCACCTGCAGATTTAAGTCAGCCATAGAACTGGAGCCAAAAATGGAGCAAGCAGGATCTCTCCCACCTTTCCTCACTCTCTACCACTTCACGTGGTTTAACTTAAAACCAAGCTGCCAGCAACAGTATCTATTGCTACTACCTGCCCAGCATCCTTTCCCAATCTTGACAATAACAGTTTGTTTTCTCTGCAGAACTGCCCCCTTCTCCAATCTCTCTGGTCCTGGCTGGGTTGTCAGTTATAGCTCTTCCCTTGAGCAGGCAGAGCGGATTATGAGCCAGGTGGGCCTTCAACTTACCTCAATGCTTAGCACAGTTGATTCAGGTTTAAGCTCCCAAACTCTAGGTCTTTTCAGAGATCCATTTACTTCTAATGAGGGACACCATTTTGACTATGCTTTGTGGCTTTAGTTTATTGTTTGTGGTTCTTGTCAACTCTCAGAAATATAAGGTAAATATGTTTGACAGGCCACCCATCTCATTCCAACCTTCACCCCAATTACCACCCAGGTACCGTCTCTGAATCCTCTTATTCTCCCTCTCTGTCATCCCTAGAGTGACTTATTGCCCAAAGATATAAAATATAAAAAAGCCACACATTTCTCCTTTTGAAGTAAATGGAAGTTTTAAAAATCTATTGAGATTTCACTTTAATTGTTGCTTAGTAACCATCACAAGATTGGAACTGTTTCCTAGCTTAAAAAAATAACACTATAAAAAAGAAGTCATTTAAGTATTTAAAATTAAGGAAATGTCTTAAAATGGAGTTGTTTAAAAACTCAAGTATTATAGTAGCCTCATGCTGAAGACACAATCCTAAAGAATTTAAAATAAAACCAAATGTTTAGAGTCTCTCTTTCAATAGCACAAATCCATTCCTCTTCAATGTTTTGTCCTAATGTACAGATCATGACTCTGTCCCCTTGGCAACACAAGTAACATTGAGCCTAAATTACTGGGCATTCGTATGCTAGTAAAGGAATGCTTTTTATATATAGTTATTGATTAAATGTATAAGACATAAGTGTTAGATATATTAATTCTTATTAAAATATATTTCTGGGAGCAGGTGGTAGCTCAGTGGTAACCGACTGAATCCACATCAGTCCTGGATTCCCATCCCAGGACCTTCCTGAGTGTGCCAGGCTTATGTGCATATGCCATGATCCGGGCCATCCAAAACTGGGGTGGATCCCTGTGTGAGGACACTATTGGGTGTGCCTATCCTGGCTGGCTCGGTTGCTTGCTCTCTCCCCCTCTCTCTCTCAGAAGGAATAAATAAATAAAACTCTTTTAAAAATGCAACTCTTGGGACCAGTAGATGGTGTAATTGTTATGTCGCTGGACTCCCACGTAGTCGATCATGGTTAGAGTCTCAGATCCAGTGGTTTGAAACTCACACTGGGCACGTGTGCATACATGCCCAAAACCCCTAGAAAAGAATGGAGGAGAAGGGATTATGGCTTGGCCATCCCCCCGGGGGGTTGTTGCCTTCTTTCTGTTTTTCTGTTTCTCTGTCTTTCTTGTGAGCACACATGCCCTCAGTGGTTGCTTGCCTTCTGCCTCTCTAACTGTCTTTCCAGCAAGCGCATGCACCCTATAGCAAAAATCATTCTTAAAAAAAAAAGAAAAAAAAGAATAAAATTGCAACTCTCGGTCCAGCTGGTGACATCATGGTTAAGATGGCTAGATTCCATATGGTCAACTGTGAGGTTGAAGTCCTGGATCTGGAGGCTTGAAGGCACACAGAGAACGTGTGTGCACATGCCCAAAATCTCAAAAGGAGAATGGAGGAAGAGGGGACTTCAGTGCAGCAATCCCCCTGCCCCAGCTGGGAAGTAGAGGTGGTGATTTCTCTATTTCTCTGTCTCACTGGTGGGCGCATGTGCCCTATAGTAAAATCAATCAATAAAAAACAAATAAGCTACTCTATTGAAATGGGATGTATAACATAAAAATAATAATGAAACCCAAACAGCATCTTGTTTTTGACATAGAATGAATATGAGAATTTTAGATATAGCCTATGGGCTCTGCATGATTTCCTTATTAGTAAATAAATATTGATTTATAAAGTGCATCTAATATAATAATAGTCTCCATGCATATCTCAGCAGTGATCGATTGGTGTAAATTGCCAGAGTACTGAGATGAGGATTGCAAGTGGCCTCTGGAAGCTTGGTAAAGAAGAACACAGAGAATGATTAGTCATGTCTGCCAAGGGTGGAGGATCCAATAGGGTTTTTGTTGTTGTTGGTTTTTTAATGCATGGTAGTATGGGAAAATCCAGTTGTTTTGCCAGTAGCTGCTTGACCTTTGAGAAGTCATGAATCTCTGGGTCTTGGTCTACTCATCTTTCGAATGAGGGTTTTGATTACATGACCTCTAAGTTCCCTTCCAGTATGAACATGCTATAATATTCTGAGGTAAGAATAATGACAGTGCTTACGATTAGTAGTCAGAACAGTGTGGTGTGGGGCTAGCTATTAATAAATACAGATAACAGTGAGCCCAGAGGTAAAAGCTCTGAAGAAAAAGGAGAGTGAAGAAGGCAAATTTTCACTGAGCTATCCGGCCTGAACAATGCATGAAGAACAAAATATTACCCCATAAATAAATAGTTCATCATCATCTTATGTGTATTTTTAAAAATTCCTTCTTAGAATTATTTGGCCAAAGAATGAATAAACTGTTCACAGTTTCTTTAAAAAAAAATTACACAGATAATATTTTAGACATGGATGCATTTCATACATGGCAATGTGGTTGATGCTCAACCATGACGTTTTCAGCCACAGGAGCAGCTTGATAGATATTACTGAGCAAAACAAGAAGTACAGAGATCAGACAGGTTCAGTGACTCTACAGTGTCACTTGGTGAGCCACGACTTTCTGAGCTTCTTGCTCTATAGAGCTTGTGGAGGCTTTGTCCTTAGGCTGGTTCCCCAAATGATGATTGATTGGATGACCACCACAGTAACTGGTGCTCTGTACTTCCTTATTCTGTTGCTGAAAAGACTAGCTTTTCTTTCTTAGAAGCAGGAACAAGCCTCTCCTGTTACCTCTCTGTGGCCCAAATTGGTCCAAATGAACTCTTCTTTGAATCAACACCTGGTAAGGCTGATGGAATTGCTTGTATTGGATAAAACAATAATAATAAAATAAATAAATAAAAAGGAAGCTCCAAAAAGAAATAAGTGGGAAAGGCAGGAAGGGAGAAGAGGAAGAAGAGAAGGAGGGAGAAATGAAGGAGTGGAAAGGTAGAGAAAGCAAGCCCTTGACAATCTGGAAACTGGTCTGCCATTATAGCTAGGGACCATCCTGGAAGTTAACCTGGCACTCAGTGCTAGACCACGCAGATCTCCTTCTGGACATCGCAATCTCACAGAACACCAACACCTCAAGAAACGTTATTCTAAGATCACAACAAAGTTAAACAAAATAAACCACTTCATAATTTTGTCTAAGCACAGACAAAAAGAATGTCACTATGTAACTCATAAAATACCAAACATCTCTCTCCTTTGGCTACCATGGGTGACTGCTGCTTCATTATGAATAGCTTCAGATTCATTCTCGTCTGACCTACTTTAGTGGGCTATTGAGATATCCAAACATGGAATTGCCCCCACTTTGGAAGAGCATCCTATCCAGAATGAATCTCATTTCCTGAACCCTCCCCAAAGTCACAGAACCCAAGTCCAAATCCTTTCTAACACCCTTCCTGAGATACCCTATGGTTCCCTATGGCCTGTGTTCTCTCTTACCACAATGAATAATAAACACAGCTGCACTGCTCTACGTGTGTTTTTGGGAGTCCCATAGGAGTGCATTAATGCTGGTTTCAGATCAGTATTTGCCAATCTTTTCCCCCCTTCATTCCTGTTCTCCTAAAGAACTTCCTCAGATTATTTTTCCTAATCATCTTCCAAACTTGAAATTTTAATCCCATAACATACTGTGCATCTGTTTATGTACTGTCTACATATCCATGATTTACATATTCCAAGAGTAAGATTCTCCCCTCACACACAGTCTATCACAAACCAATATTTGTAAATTACAGACCACATTATGAAGGAATGTAAAGGACATTGGAGAGTCCACCATACTATGTTAAAAAGCACATGCCATCTTAACGATGTCTCTTTTTAGCAAGGTAGTAACAAAAATAAAGTCAACACGTTTTTGTGCTTTATGCGTGGCATTACTCTTATATGCTTGATATTTTTTCATAGATTATCTCATTTTATATGACCCCAAATCTATGTAATAGATACGAATATCATCGCTGTTTTAAAGTTGAGGAAACTGAAGGGCAAAGGAGTTAAGTGTCATGCCCAAAAAAACAGGGGGAATAAAGTGAAGAGATCATATAACTGCCCTGATTCCAGCGGACATGCTCTTAGCCATGGGCATATGCTGTGTCATGCTCAACACTGGTTTCACAAACACTTGTTAAAGGCACCAACACACAAATGTGCAAACAGGCATTGTGACTTTCACGATAGTACTTCTGAACAAGGCAGTAAAAAATTATAAACATAGAGATAAGCCCTTAAAAAAAGATGTCTGTTACACGGAAAAGCATTTTAATAGAAATCATTCAGGGAAAATGTTTATAGTCTGTATTTCATGACTGTCAAATGTTTCAGAAAACTCATCTTATTCTGTGTGTGTGTGTGTGTGTGTGTGTGTGTGTGTTTGCTTAAGTGGAAAATGCCTTGGTTAAGAGAGGGGAAGGAGAGATGACAAGAGAAAAGGCAGGATTTTTTTTTTTCCTCCTAAAAATTAGGAGCTACAAGTCACAATGACATCATACAGCAGCTTGAAGTCCTCAGTGGCAGGTCACCATTCACATCTGAGGTCACACTCATTCTGCCCAGGAGCCACCATATTCTTTGCATTTCAAAGCATTCTTTTCATAGAAGAAAGAAACCTGTTTTGCATTGTCTGTTTTTACAACTACCTTTTCATTTCCAGTATTGCCAGAGAACTTAGGTTTCTTAAAATGTGCCTTCTTCTGGGGTCAAGTGAGCCACTCACAGGACTGCTGCTTGAGCTGGAGCCTTCAGTCAAGCTGATTTTACACAATCGGAGAAAGAAAATGGCTTTTGTGATGAGCATCTGCTGTTTTGTTAAAAACGTGGTTAAAGACATTAACAAAAGTGACATTACCAGCTGTTGTAATGTCAAGCAGCTTAGCTAAACTGTTTTTTATCAAATGACAACATATGACACCCAAATCAATTCCAAACCAATAACACATTGTTACTTGTAAAACAGAGCTCAATGAGAGTGAGAATGAGAACATGTGTGTGATAGGAGCAAGAGAGAGCGAGGTTAATTAAAACACCAATTCAAATTTCTCCTGAAGTAGGATCAACAGACAATAGGATGCTGTTAATTTTCCGAAAAAATTTCACCTTTATTTTAAACAAAGTGAAAGAGGATGATCGTTCATTCCGTATTCTGACACAGAAACCACATGTCCCATTTGTCGTATGCCTGTCGTGACAAAAAGATGACTGAGTTTCTGGCCAGTTAAAATCTGACTTGGCTTCTGCCCTTGAGCCACATACCTCCTGAGGACCATGACAATCAAGAGAGAAAAACTGTCTTGTGTGGCTGTTCAGCGCCTCTATTTTTATCTGCCCATCCTTTTTAATTATCAGGCCATTAAAAGGTGGCTGATCAGTGCCATTGCCAACTGTGTTGTCCTTATGGCAGAAAAGTCTGTGGCAGTTGATACCATGAACACCCTCCCCATGTGCATCATGGAACTTGTAAAAGCAAAATGGCACAAGGTCTGCCTGCCTGCCACAGTCATGGCCAATCGTGAATAAACGTTTAATTTCCGTGACTGTGATGAGGTTAGGGTCTAAATTGTGCCTGGTGCTTAGGAATCTGTGAGCATTTCTTATGAACAATTTATTAATAATGGAGTTCACAAAGGCCAAGTCTCCCAACCAGGCCTGAGCAAAGTCCTGGTTCTGTAAGACTTGGCGTGACTTAGTCATCAGGAAAGAAGACACGTCCAAGGGCATCCTTGCTCCTGGAAGGAAAACAAAGGGACATGCTCTGGGGAAAGGATGCTTGCCAGGAACAGAAGGTACACAGCTCACGCGGAATGTTTCGAGGTTGGTAACTCAGGAGAGCCCTACATTTGGGGGAAAAAAAAATGCCAGAAACAGCAGAAGAGGCAGAAATCAGTAAGCGGCTGTGTGCCCCTATTCTACTAAATGAAAAGAAGACAGGACTGAAAGTCACAATTATCAAATGGAGACACACGAGGAGGGGCCCCTGGGAATGTCAGCATACATCAGGCTTGATGCTGCTGCTTTCTCAAGGTGCTCATGGCGGCATCACAGCTGGGTAAATTCACCCCTTAAATTGGCACAAGAGGGTGGTGCTCTATTGATGAGAATGGATCAAAGGTGACATTGGGATCGACCTCAATGCAGTTAAACTTGGGGCAATGGAAGCCAGATATCACATGGCCAAACAGGGCTTGGGAGTTGGCCCCTGCAGCCTGAAAAACCTGACTGGCATGTGCATGCATACCCAGGATCTGATGGGATGAAGGATTGGAGGACTAAAGGTTACGTTATGACCAAGCCCCACCGTGAGTGTGTTCTCTGTCTGTCTGTCTCTATCTCTTTTTCCACCCTTTTCTTTCTTGCACATTCCTGCACTCTGGCATTTAAATAGTTAACTAACTAACTAACTATGATGCTGATGATAGTAAGAAGAGGAGTGCAAGCCTGGTATTAGAACTTTCAAAGTCAAAGCTACCACATAGGATAGACCTTCAGGAGAAATATTTGGGGCAAAGTTAAGGAAGGATGGGAAGTCCTGTGAAATGGCAGATGCTGTCTCTGTGAGGAGATAGAGAAACAGGAAGCATGACCTTGAAGGCCATTCTAATCCAGTTACTGTAGAAAAGAAAAGCTTTCTCCAGGGCCCTGGGTTTCAGGTTTCCAATAGATGAAAGACTATTTTTTTTTTTTAATTGGAGTCTAACAGACTCTAAGGCAGATCTTTTCATTTCACTCTTCAAACTAATCTGTACAGCTTCTAGTTCCCATTAGTTTAAACTAATTTCTACATTTTCATCCAGTTACCTACCTATTTAAATTCTCTGTTACTGAAGAGAGACGATTTGTAACAAATGCCAGAAATAGTGGTCATTTATGACCATTAGCTTGTTTACCCCTGGAGTTATTCACTCATTTGCCTAGCCAATTAGAATACGCACTTTAGTCTCAGTGTCCCTAAATATTCAGAAAAGAGATGGACAATGAAGCTCAAATAATGGGGAATCTAGTTTTCCCTCTCAGCACTGTCTGAGTGTTTCATATTGATCAAATGCCCTTTTATGTCCTTCTGTACACATTTCATTTTATTCTAGTGCTAACTTTAAGAGATGGGTCTTATTTACCCTCTTTCTAGATGGAAAATTGCCTAGAAATCACGATTAGTAAGAGGAGTAGTTAGGATTGGAATCCATGACGTTTCCAGAGCCAGCACTGTTAGTACTGTGCTATATTCCTCCCCATAAAACTCTACAAACACAGTTAACAAGCACATTGTTCCCCAATGGCTTCCCTCAACATTAAGAGGCTAGGTAAATATTCCAACTGGAAGTCCTGACAGAATCTTTCTTACGAGGAGAGAGTATGGGCTCACATCATATCAGATATCCATGTTTGTGACAGGACTCAGAACCTAGAACTTAAAAAACAAAAATTATTAGGTTGTTGGGGAAGCCTCAACATATTTTTCCATGCAAAAATGCATCAGGACTTTCCTGACAATCCAATGTAAGAATAGTTGCAGCTTCTTTGGGTTTTAGGTAAGATCTGTTTAATCCAAGTCAGATCGAAGACAGGAAAAGAAGTTCTGCAGAAGACGTCAGATGAGGAGTGATAAAGTTCATGGAAAATGCATTCAATGAAGAGACTATCTATGGATTCCATTTTCTTGTAAGATTTTTTCAGTCCCCTTGTGAATATATTATTTTTACTCTCCATTATGGCACTACAAGGTGAGTGTTATCACCCCTACCTGGAAAGTGAGAACTGAGCATGTCAAGGAATGTGTATAAATTCACCTAAATCCTAGAAATAGAGCATAGGTACAAGACTAGGTATATCTGGGAAGTGGCCAAATAACCACCCAAGTCATTACACTGGAGTCAATGTTCGGATTCCAAAGGGGTTAAAGATTGGTAATTTTCAACTGGGCATGATGTTGTCATGCTGGGTGAGTCTAGACATGTTGCTTGACCTGCCAAAGTCCTTGGATCCCGGAGAGTGAGGGAGGGGATTATAACACTCGCTCTATAAAGTCAAAAGGATAGTAAAAGATAATGCATGAGCAATGTCTTCCACAGAGCTCACCCGTCTGTCTTCAGTCCAGCCCAGGACAGGGGAATTCTTCCAAAACCAAGAGATACTAGGACTATTCTTAGATTTTTTAAGTTCTAGGCCCTGCCACAAATATGGTTGCCCCAGACCCTGGAAAAGCTGTTGCCAACCTTGTGAACTGAGTCCTTTACTCATAGGAAAAAGTCTTTTGGAAATAGAATTCAATAAAATAGTCATTATTTAACAGAGTCCCTTGAAGCCAGGGATGGTGCCAGCTTCTGCTCACCCTTCTGCCTAGAGTTCAGAGTAGTTCCTGCTCAAAGTGGATTTATAGAAACAATATCTATTTTTTTCTTTTTTTAAAAAAATTATATCTAAAATGAACTTAGTAGAAAATCAACTTAAGTCAGTAGCTAATGGAGGATTGTTGAAATTTCTCTGAACACACAAACAATCCTACCATAATTAGGCTCAAATGAGACTAATTTTTGGGTGGGATGTACATTAACCAAATAATCACCACACCAGCATAACTTCCTGCTAAAGAAGGTGCAAGATTATCAACAGTCCCCTTGATGGCACAAAAGGATTACAGAATGACATCCCACCAAAATGTCAGTTATCCCCTCATTAAAGAAGAGCCTGTTCTTCAGCAACTATTACCGTGCAACCATGGCATTGCTGGGATGTGGCACATCACAGCCATCTCAAAACACACACCATGACCTGGCATCTTTGCCCAGCTGCACCATCCCATGTTTCCCTGATGGATATTAGAAAGTAATGTAACCTCAGCTGACAGGTTTATTAAGACACAGAAGACATTACAAAGGCCCTTTTGACATTATAATCTCTAACGCAGTCAGGGGTAGAAGCTGACTTGCCATCATTATTGAAAGTAATTGGTCAAAAAAAAAAAAAGTGAGAGAGAAGGAAAGCACTCGTATAAAGCTGTCAAGTTAATTATTTGGCCTGCAGGTGTGTTCAGTGTTCTTGACTTGCTGCCTACCACAGTGCTTTCCAGTGCTTTGTTGGGGTCTTTCCTCGACTCCACCTCCATCCCCATCCCTAATTTGGGTCAGTTCAATCCAAAGTAGTGAGAAAACAGTCAAAGCAGATTTCTTGCCCAAATATGTTTGCTTACTAGTTTAACTCATGCTCTTCCCTAATGCTCTGACACTTGGGCATGCCAAGTTCCAATTCTCTAGGACAGATAACCTGTATAAAAACAACCAACTCGGCCCTCGGCGCCGGCGGGCAGAGTAGGCCCTGCGCTGGCCCCACCCAAGGCCCGGCTGCGGGTCTCCCGCCATCCCCGGGGACCCCGCGCTGAGCGAGCGAGGCGGCGGCAGCGGCGGGGGGGGGGAGGCCCGCGGCCGCCCCCCCGGGGCGGCGG
>NW_006204064.1:551019-575311 GCF_000334495.1 Tupaia belangeri chinensis
GGAGGAAGGTATGGAGGGCAACCATGGATGCCAGGGAAAAAGGGGGGAGAAGGTGGGACATAGCAGAGGGTGGGGGATGGGGAATCAGGGATGGCAAGACAAAGGGCAAGGTATGCAGGACGTAAGAATTGGAAAATTATTTGCTGAGAACATATATGTGGATGTACTTGATTGAGACAATGCACAGTGTATTTTGGATGGAAAATTCATTTGTGTGTTGTGATGGTGTAAAGTGAAATAATAAATAAATAAATAAAAAACAACCAACTCATGTGAAAGGCTGAAAAGGATTATAGTGCAACAGCTCTCAAAACAACTTAAAATTCTTAGGGCCTTTACACCAGAGATCAGAAACGCACTGAATGGAGGAAGCCAGAGAGGAGCACAAACAGAAGGATGAGGAACAAGAACAGCAAGCCATTAGCTCAGTGTGACCAGAGAAAACCCAGTGTCAGCGAAACTGCTGGTTCTCCCTACCTGGGCCAGAGCCCACTACATGATGAGTAGATGCTCAGTTAATATTTGTTGAATGAGTGAGTGAGTTCACTGTTATTTCCAGGTCATGCGTTCCACTGACACAATGCTTTTTAGGCTTAAATCTCTGGTGCCTTCTGCTGAAATGACATTTATAAAGTGCTAAACTTACTATGGAAATGAGAAATGGAAACTGAGGGTAAGTTGGAGCCTCTGATGCATGTGGGAGACACCATTAATGCCATTTCCAGGCCTGGAGAAGGCACATAGCTCATTGTCATAAGTGATTTTATCTCCAACTTGTTATGGGTGAGCATTACTTAGAATAACTTGAGAGACTATAATATTTTGCAATAAGCTTGGTAGACTGTCAGGTTTACAAAATGAAGACTAAGGATGTCAAATGAAATTATAATGATATCGATCTTTGTTCAACTATGGAGAAGAAAAAAAATACCATTCCCTCCTCTTTGCTCTTAAGAAATTTACATTTTTCCCATTTAGTACCCACGAGGAATAAATATATATACACCCATATAAGATATATATGTGCATGTATGTATGTGTTTATGTATATATATGCACACTTGTGGAGAGCGGCCAATCTGAGCAAACATGCTTCCATGAGCTTCTTTAGCAATAGCTATGAGAGAATTTACATATGAAATCGCTATCTGCCTATTGTTACTGGTTATCTTCCTGTCGTTGTCAATACCTTATACTGCAGGGCAGTATAAGGCTAAAGGAAGCCACATCTGTTTATCAGATGTCGCCCCAAAAAGATCAGAGAAATTACATGGGTCCAGTGGGTTTCACATCTTCAGATGATTTATATCCAAAAACAACTGGCTTTGCATCCCATTTCCTCTTACCCCATTTTCTGCCCTTTAAAAGAATAAAACTGAGGCTGGTTTTGGGGCCTGGCTTTCTCCACAGAGAAGTCGAGCCCACTGATTTTTGCTTTTCTATACTTGTGTGTCTTTGTGTGTTTGTTGTTTCATTTATTTCTAATCCACAGACTTCCCCACTTAGAAAAATGTGTTCTGCCGTGCAGGTCCCAGCACACACTCATAAATTGTAAAATGTATGTTAGAACAAACAAACAAAACAGCACAGAAGAGTACAACATGAAGAATACAGGTCCCCTTCTCAGAGATATCCTTGGTAAATAATTTTAGGAGTGTTTATGTATATTTATGAGTGAAACTTGAATAGGGTCATAATACCAGAAGCAACTTTTTCTCAATTGATATTTTGGGCATCTTTTTATATACATAAAAATACATCTACTTTGTTCTTTTTATCTTCTGTAAAAACTCACTTTATAACCAGAAAAGTTCAGAGTATTTCCACATTCATGATGAAAAACTTCCACCATGTTAGTTCTTTCTTATCTCTCTAATATTATGATGTTTAACAAATCATTAGATTCAATAGAAGTGGCTGACATTGGCTGGTTTCTGTTATAAGAACTCAGCTTTACTTAATTCGAGCTGGTTAAAAACAAATTACCTAGGAATGCCTCAGAATGAGATAATCAGAAGAGAAACATTGCCCATGAGTTTAAGAAATAGAAAGTCTATTTTTGAGGAAGCTTTGGGGAGAGGATTTACCAGTTCATAGATTTCAGACGTAGGGGCCAATTATTCGTATGTATAAGAAGTGAAGAGTATACTTATCTTTGGTTGCTACTTCTAGATTGCAGAAACAAATATTTATCTTTAGTATAAACACACATTCAATAACATATAATAAACACAACATGTCAAACAGTGGGCTAAGCACTGCTATTACATTACCTCATTTAATTCTCATTCTCTCCCTGAGAGTAAGGTATGAGAATTATTCTTGGTGTAAAGATGAAGGAATTCAAGCTCAAGGCTACACAAAGATTGGTGAGACCAAAGTTAAATCCAAGCAATGTATTTCCAGGATCTGGACTCCATCATCTTCACATTAGAAATTTTAAAATGTCAGGTTTAGGGGCCAGTAGGTGGCATGGTTGTTAAGACAATAGACTCCCACATGGTCAATAGTGATTTAAGTCCCAGATATGGTGGCTTACTTTCTTACTTTCTTTGTTTCTCTCTGGTGAGTGTACACGCCCTGTAGTAAATTTAGTAATAATAATAAATAAAAATTAAATAAATAGTTTCTTTTAAAAAAGAGCAGATTTCAGGACAGATAAAATAGTATTTCTTTCATGTCCTGAACTTCTCCTTTAAAAGTAAAAAACAAAAACAAACAAAACACATATTTTTGTTTTCTCTTTCCCCAGGTAGATTTACATTTTGTTTGAGGAGGGGAAGATTTAAGAAAGTGTTCTGCCAATTTAAATTAGCACCAAAGATTTAGGGCTAACAAATATTGTAGAAAGCAAAAGGAAAAGAAAGACCTTTAGATACTGTTTTCTCCTGTCTCAGAAGAGAAGGAAAGTTAATACTGTCAATTCGGCCAAGAGTCCAGTCACTCTAGTCAAGTCCCTGGGAGACCAACCAAGGCTCTCGAATATACCACCTCTCCCATGCTTTGTAGGTGCCACTCCCTCTGTCTGGAAGTCCCTCCCCACTTCCACCAGTTATTCACATGGAGGACCTTCCACTTCTATCAGATTTCTGTTCAAAGACCACCCTTCCCTTTTTCTAAAAGGGCTCTGCCCCCATCATTCTCTTATCCCATAATCTGCTTTGTGTTAGTCTCAGTATTTACGAAAATAAAACAGCATATATATTCAAGTGTTTCGTGACTATCGCCCTCACTATAAACCACATAGGGAACACCATCAGTACAGTGCTCATTAATATTTTTTAAGTGAAAGAATAAACTGTGTACTACTTGGAACATCCCTTTTGTTAGTCTGGCAGGCATTCTCAAGTGAAAGCTGTCAGAGTTTATGTATATATGTATGTACATACACAAATGTATTCTTTTTATTTTGCAGATTAATTTCTTAGATGAGAGTCAGTGAGTAGCACAGTAGGAATTCAACCAGTATAAGCCAACTGAAATCCTGGCACAGGACTCAGAGGGTAACTGGATTTCATGATAATTGTGAAGGAAGATGGTGAGTGACTGATTAGTGGGTAACCATGTTCTGGTATCTGCGAATGAACTGTGCAATCTTTATGAACTCCATGGAAAATCCATTTTTCTCTTGTTGCATATTCCTAAAATGGAGAACTGTCTAGAATCCTGTGATAGCTGCTCACATTTATAGAAATTCAAATTTGTTATCAACTTTAACTGAGTTTATCAAGTCCCTATAGTCAAGTAGAAATCATTTCTCATTGATGATCATGGTCATAGAGTCTCAAAAAATTCCTAGTCAGTCCTCATTGGCATTAGCCCTATTAGCAAGGGCCTGGCAATAAGTACTTGAGAGATTCCTTTTTGGAAGAATAAATGACACAAGAGACTGACAGCCTACATCCATTCAGAGAGCTGATGTAATTAATCTAACACATGAAGCAGATTTTACCCTTCATTCTCAAGCACGTTGTCTATTAACAATTTCCATGAACATTCTGATTATGCAAGATTCTCATTACTGGATTCCTGCCAATATCAACCACGGAGCTAATGATCTGTGCCTGCCAGCTCTAAGGAGAAGAACTACTCTTGGGCATATCTCCCTGGGACTCAAGGAAGAATCCCTTCTGTAAATGATCTTGGAGATGCAGGTGTCCATTCCTTCCCTGCCAGAAGCTCTACCAGCACAGGGTAGGGGCATGGAGGGAGAGAAAAATAAAGAAGTAATTCATATTGGTTGAGATTATTGACTTCACTTTCAAAGATAAATTCATTAACAAGAAAGAGCCTTCTTTTTTGAAGGGTGAGATTGGGAACATTATCCTGTATTTCATCAATGTCAGCTTTTTCATCCTGGGCAATGGTATATATATATTCTGTGACTTGTCGATGGCACCATACAGGGAAGCTAAAAGGTTGAAGGTTATTTCTGTAACGATTGATACTCTTTCAGCCACAGCAGTCAAACCTCTGCAGATTCTTCGTTTTTCTCCTCTGCTCTGATGAATCCGGTTTAAAGCTCTTGGGTGAAAGAGCTACAAACCCCAGCAGGCATCAAACCTTCAACACTAACTTGACACATCAGGATGTATGAGGCTATTCGCTGCCCAGCTTCAAGTCCCTTCAGGAGCACTTGAAATACAGTTGGAGGATCCTTTGAACATGGGGTAAAAGTACATGGATGACCTACATTGTCACTGGCTGCTCTTCAGCCAAATAAGAAAGATGCTCTGAGCTAGCATACATCTTCAGCTAATAGAATGATTGCCCCAGATCATGTGCTGCACAGTTATGGAAAAAACATGTGCGTAAATCAACCCACAATTGTTCCTTGCCCCCATCCTTCCCACTTTGAAGATCTAAATAGGAATACACCGATAGGAATTCTAATAAGACAAAATGAATATCTGAAGAATCTCAATAGTTTACTAGAATAGTGTAATACCCTTGAAAACAGAGAGATTATAGTAGGCCCCACGAACAAGATGGAAATAAATATGCATCACAGTAAAGAGCAGGAGGAATAGCAAAAACATGTTTGCTGAATTGTAGATGTCACATATGGTGTTCTTTGTTTGATTGGATAATGAGCAACATATAACGAAAACCTTAAAATCTATTTTTTAATGATAACTGCTGTTTTAAATTGACAAATTATAATCCAAAGTGAGATCGTCCTTGCAACTCCCCAGAGAAACACAAACTTATTAAGTTCCTTAGAAACATGGTGATCCATGTTCTCCCATCAAAGCTTAGGATGACCTTTGGTATGTTTCTGAAAAGGAATGTTACAAGTCAATAAAAGGTCAGTGGCAGTGGGCTTATACATCTTTGAGAAACAAATCCCTTGGAGAAAAGAAAACTGGCTGCTTGCAGATAGTCTGCAAAAATCTCCACTTGTTAGAAGAACCTGAATCAAGGTCAGCAAGCAGACTGGAAACCATCCTCATCACCATATAAGAAAAACCATCCAGAGAATAAAGGCATCATAGAGGAAAACAGAGGTGGGAGATGGCTTCCTAAGACATGAACCTCTAAAGCCAGCCAGGAATAAAGTGAGGTATCCCCATTATTTGAACCAATGACTTCTCTTGTTTATTGATGCTACTTTGACATTCCATAAAATGTACAAATGTAGGGTGATTTTTGGAAGTAAAGTTGCTGGGGCCAGCAGGTGGCATAGTGATTAAGACATCAGAATCCACATGGCTGGCTGCATGGCTTGAGTCTCAGACCCACTATATTGAAAAACATACTGGGCACACATGCATGCATGCACAAAATCTGAGAGGAGAATTGAGAAGGGATTGTGGTGTGATCATTCCCCTGGGGGGTGATTGCTTACTTTATGTCTGTCTGTCTGTCTATCTCTCTCACACATGTCTGATAGCAAAATTAAGAAAGCATGAACTGTCTTAGCAAATGGACAATACTGGTAAAACCTTGGCACTTAGAACAAGATATCTTCTCTTAGTAAGAGAAAACTTTTTTTTTTTTCTACGAGAGATTTTTGCTATAGGGCACATGTGCTTACTAGAGAGATCGAAAGATAGAAAGCAAGAAATCACCTCCTGGGGGGATGGCCTCTCCACAATCCCTTCTCCTCCATTCTCTAGGAATTTTGGGCATGCATGTACCTGTGCCTGGTGTGAGCTTTAAGCCACTGGATCTGGGATTCGAACTGCAGTTGACTATGTGGGAGTCCAGTGATATAATCATTACATCATCTGCTGGTCCCAAGAGAAGACTTCTAATAATTACTGAAGGATAAACTTTTTACAATGGGTATTTGTTTACTTAAAAATTAATCTCGGGACCAGCAGTTAGCAAATGGCTATGTTGCTAGACTCCCATGTAGTCAACTGAGGTTTGAGTCCCAGACTTGGTGGCTTAAACTCACGCCAGGTGTGTGTGCATGTGTGCTCAAGATCCCCAGAGGAGAATGGAGGAGAAGGGATTGTGGTGTGGCCATCCACCCTAGGGTGGGGGGGGTGATTTCTTGCTTTCTGTCTCTCTGTCTCCCTCTGTCTTTCTGGTGAGCACATGCTCCCTATAGCAAAAACTTTTTTTTAAAAAAGAATTAACCTCTAAATTTTCAACTTTTAAAACAAAATATAATCAAAAGAGGTTTGTGCTTTTCACCATAATCCCAGTAAGACCAAACATTGGACAAAAATGAACACTCTCTAATCCATGCTACTGTAGACAAATCATTTTATGCAGTACTTACTTTTTGGCAGAAGTTTATGAATAGATAATATATATAACATATTTGAAAGTGATAAGCCTATTTAATTATCCATTTTTCTCCCACAAACAGGAATAGCAGAACCAAAATATTCAGCAGCTCTCCTAAGAATGAGGCATACAATCCCCAAACCTTGGTTTTCATAAGAGGTTAATTAGACAAGCATAAACAAGAAGCCAATTTCTTAGGGGAGAACTACAGACCTAGTTAAAAAGAAAAAGAAAATCTTCCTGTCCTCAACTGACACTGGGGAACTTGATGTTATTAAATGTTTTTCCAAAAACTCTCCATTTTCTATTGCCATAAGAAAATTAAAACATTTGTATCTTTTAATTTAACCTATTACATTTTTCTCTCTTAAGTTTTAATGCACAGCAGTGTTTTGAGGGGATTCTTTTTGTTGTAATTCTTTTGTTCAGTCAATGTAAAACAAATAGTTTCTCCTGAACATGATTTCTTTATTGTTGGATCCTAGCTTACATTTTGCAGCAAATAAAATGACTCTTGTTTTTTTGGTTTTTGTTTTTTCTAATAGAAAAATTCAGACTACTGTATATTCAAGGTCTTTGGGCAATGTGCTATTTCTCCATCTGATATATTCCAATGCCCTTTGCCGCCTAAGACTCTTATCACAAAACAAACCTCTTGCGAAAAATGAAGAGACTTTATAGAAGATGACTAATTATGAATGCCAACTAGATTTGAGTGGTTGAATGGCTTCTTCTTCATTTTACAAAGTGGATGTAAAATTCCAAAGTAAGACTGATGCTTCACCTTTTTGTCAGCCAACAGTATTCAGTGGCTTTCTAAGTCACAACCTTTCATTTCTTGCAGTCATTTTTTATCCTAAATGAATTCTTCCTTCTTTATTTCATTCAATTTTTAAAAATAATAAATTTCTGATTTTTTTCCATAAACTTATGTACTTTATTCATGATAGTGTATGTACGCAAATGAGGGAGAGCAAGCAGCATCTTCATCAGGGCGTTGTGCCATCAGCCCTTTTCTTCAGCCCTCCAGCTCCTCAGGATCCCGGACACACACACACACACACACACACACACACACACACACACACACTAGTTCTCAGGCTGACCCAGGGATCTGAATCCGTGGTTGTCCATGTGGCTCCCAGCATTTTGGTTCAGTTTACATTACTGATGGCACCATCTGGCTATACCTGTTCAACATTTGCTAAGTGCCCTTCTTGTGGTAGGCAGTGAGTCAATGCTAGGAATGTCATTGTGGATAGGAAGTCAGATTAGCAAGGGAGAGAGTGAAGTTTATTAACACACAAAAGATGCATGGTATATTAAGTAGTTGAGTTTGGAAAGTCAGAAGAGGTCTGGTAAGGGAGTGGAGATGTGAATTGAGGACTAGGTACAAAACAGACCTGGAAGAAGTGTGTTTTCTTGGAATATGAAGGAGGCAGAAATACAACAGAGTCAGGAAATACATATTCTCCATATTCTGTTTTCCCTAGTCCTGGAAACCACCAATGTTCTTCTGGTCTTTATGGATTTAATTATTTTTCATGTTGTACATAAATACAATCATATAGTATGTGACATTTTGCGTCTGACTTCTTTCTCATACCATAGTGATTTTGAGGTTCATCCACATTGTAGCTCGTATCAGTACTCCCTTGCTTCTTCCTTATTAAATAATAGCTAACTGTATATAGACTACAGATTGTTTATTCATTCATCCACTGATGGACATTTGGGTTGTTGTCACCTTTTGGCTACAGTGAATATTGTTCCTGTAAATGTGTGTGTACAAGTATTTGCTTGAGTAAATGTCCTCAATTATTTTGGGTATATACCTAGGAGTATAATTGTGACTCATATGGTAATTCTGTTTAACCTACTGAAGAACCATTAAACTTCCCACAGTGGCTGAATTATTTTACATATCTATTAGCTATCGTGCAAGGGTTCCAATTTCTCTACATTCTCAGCAAATTTGTTGTCTGTTTTCATTATGACCAAAGTAGGTGTTGAGTGGTATCTCTTAGCTTCAGTTTGTAGCTCCCTAATGAGTAACTATATTAAGCATCTTTTCATGTGTTTGTTGATTATTCATGTATTTTTCTGGAGAACTATCTATTTGAGTCCTACGACCATTGGATTGTCTGTCTTCTTATAGTCATGTTCATAAATTTTAAGTATAACACCCTTGTCAGAGGTGTTATTTGCAAATATGTTCTCCCATTCCATAGTTATCTTTTCACTTTCTTGATGTATCGTATGAAGCACAAATTTTTTTATTTTAATGATGTCTAATTTATTTATTTATTTTTGTAGCTTATTCCTTTGGTATCATATTTAAGAATCCACTTCCAAACTCAAGATCAAAAATATTTACCCCTAGATTTTTCTCTGCAAGCATTTTATGGCTTTAACTCTTCTACTGAGGTTATTATACATGACATGGGTTATTCCCATTTATGTAAGAGGCTGCTACCAAACCTGAAGGAAAGGTTATCTTCTCATAAAAATGGCAAAATTAAATCAACTGTCTGTGGAAGACACCTACATCTGTAGGGAAGTATGAGGAACATTCTAGTTTCTTTCAGGAAAACAAGAGGAGTTCAGTGTTCACATGTTAGTAGCTAGGGTTGTATATGGTCAACCAACATGTTTTCCTTGGCCAAGAGTATGAAGAAATTTTTACATTTTTTTGCTAAGCTAAACGTGAACTTTTCTCATAAAGATACAGATGTCCTGCTCCCTTTGGAAGTACTGAAAGTTCTGCCCACAGTTAGCTGGAGCTGGACAGAGACAAGGCTGCTGTGAATCCCTGAATGAGGAAAGTCTTTTTTGTTTTGTCACAGACTTCAGCAGGCCTGTTTAATATATCTGCATTATTTAGCGGGCCCTTACCAACATGTGACTTACAACTTCTGCCTATGAAGGAATTTAGAAATTATAGCCTGATCAGTCTTCCAACTTGAAGAAAGATACAAAGAGAAATTAAGGACTAAAAACTGATGATCTGTAAGGGTAGGTTCACGAGACTGGTATATCCCTAAGAAGGAGACAGAGGCATCAAAGTCTGATGATGTTCACCACTAGGAGTACTGCTGTGCCCTCCTCCCGGGTGCCTTCCCCTCCCAGATCCTCCACATCTAGATTTAATATCCTCCTACGTCTCACCATAGCTACATAATTTCAGGGCCCAGTACGAAATGAAAATACAGAGGCCCCTGTTCAAAAATTCCTATGCATCTGAAGACAGTGTCAAGCCATGAGAACACAGGTGGGTTTCTAAGCCTGAGTCCCAGATAGCTTCACAAGTCACAGGCCTATGGTGTTGATGCTATGCCTTTATCCACCCTCATTAGATTTACCTCCCTGTATAGCCATCTCTTTGAGTCACCTCAGCGGTTAACACAGTGCCTGGCACGCAGTAAACTTTAAGAAATATGGATTGACTGACTGAATGAGAGGATGGGGGTGGATGATGATTAAACTACCATAAAATCATGAGCTATTGTTCTAACATCCATTGCTAGCTGCTCCGCAAATGCTCCTTCAGATTTTATCTTCTGTAACAAAGGCACTATGTCAACCTATCCACGCAGCCCGGCAGTGTTAATGCTGCATGTTAATAAAATTTGTCTTTCTCCACAGACCTGGCTATTTATTAAAAGGGAGCTTTAGAATCAGATAACCAGGGCATTGCACACTACTCCTAAAATTGTGCAAAGTTAAGCTATGATTTTGAGTAGGGGGAGGCCCTAGCTATCAGCTTGAAAATGATCACCTGGTTCTGAAACTGCTACAGGGCATCTCAGGATCTGAGGTAATGGGATAATTACACATGGTAGTCGTAATTCCTTAGAAGAGGGACAATGTGAGGTAGGCGAGAAAAATGTTAACATGAGACTGAAAGAAAAGACTAAATTATTTTTTACTCAATACAATTACTGGCTCTTTGGAAGGTCTAAGTGGCAACATTAGAAAAATTACAATGCACACCTTCAAAAAGAGAGGACAGAGAGCAGACAAAAATCGAGTACATTTTAAAAGTGTATTCTACAGTGAACAATAAAGATGAAAAATGAATAGTTTTTCAGAGATACAACAAACTAAACATCTCTATCTCTTTTAAAAGTTAGGGCATCACCAACAAATCTTTCACCAACTTAGAAGCTGAAGCATCTTAAGACTCAAGGCTATTGGGGCCGGCCGGTGGTGTGGTGGTTAAAGAAGCTGGATTCCCACATGGCTGACCACGGTTTGTGTCCTGGACATGGCGGCTTATGTTCTCATTTTCTCTCTTGGCCAAATTGAAATAAACAAATGAATAAATAAATAAAGTTAAATAAAATTATTATTTAAAATATAAAAAAGACTCAAGACTATTAATGGGATGCTTAATGTTAGCGGAGGCCAGTGGCTTTTATGAATGTCAATTGTTTTTTCAACTCAAAGAAACCATGACTCAGACTTTAGCATTACATTGCACTGTCTATAATTATAGAACTGTTCTGTATCTGTCCTGTCCAATACGTCTGTCACTACTTACATGAACTACTGAGCATTTGAAATGGGGTTAATGTAATTGAAAAATACAACTTTAACTTTATTTAACCAAAATTAGTTTAAAATTAAATAGCCACCCATGGCTAGTAGCTACTATATTAGAGCAGCTCTAGAGAAAAAATGACTCAGACAAAGCCCAAGAGAGGGTATTTGCAGAATAGTCAGATTTATGTAAAGAACATAGAAATGCTCTCAAGCACTATTTACTCACATTACATCAACTGAAATGGCCTTGAGCAAGGGTGATGTACTAATGCCTCAAACTGAGGCCTTATGATGCAAAAACAAAGGTATGGCCACGGCCATCTAGAAATGACACACATCTGGGCAGAGGAGAGGAAATGGGGCAAGGGTGGGTGGGCAATGCAAGTCAAGTAAATAAGAAAGATCATGGTGAGGCTGGGGTGTCCCTAAAACTTGGAAAATCAAGTTTCCCCAGTAGGTTTCTATCTCATAAAGATGCATTCTGGTAAATGCTAGCAGAGACTTAGCATAAGCAGGAAGCTGGTTTAATGAAAAAGCTGCATGAACCATGAGTCATGGGGAGTCCTGCTGTGGCCTCTGGATATCAAGCCATAAAATTCATTGCTTGGAAATGGGAATCCCTCTTGGCTACTTAATGTGTTCTCCCAGTCCTCTATGTGGGAGAAAGAAAGAAACTGAGGAGGGTGAAGCAAAGAGAGAGACAGGAATTCCAAAGAAGAAGACAAGAAACAGGAAAGAGAAATAAAAAAATAAGTGAATAAAAAAAATAAATAAAGATTGTGAGAAGAAATAAAATACTCATATGGAGACAGGACGCTCCCAGGGAGAAAATGATGAAACATCAGAGGGGAGAAAGCATGCTCGAGCAGGTCTCAAGGACCTTTGCGAATTTATGTACAAAATCACAAATTACACTCATGCCTCCCAGGAACTACAAATGCTGCACATAAAAATAAATACCTGCTATTAAAATAAATAAGAAGGGGAAAGAGAAAGGGGTCAGATAAATGATACTATAAGTCAAGGCTGAAAAAAAAAAAAATAAAGCTAGGAAAACTCGCCCTGGAATGTGATAGAAGTGAGTTAACTGGGAAAAAAATTGGAAGTACCAGGCAAATGTGCAAGCACAACTGAAGGCATTTACACAGGTATTGGTAACCAGGAGGAATTCCTTATGATCTATTTCTCTCTAACAGTATAGCTTTAAATGAAAAACAACTGAAGCCAAAGTTATGCTTTTAAATATAGTCCCTTCACGTAGCAGTAGGTCAAAACAGAACAGGCTGACTAGGGATGGGAAACAGACAAATTCCATTTTATAACACACCATGGAGGAAGGTGTTTATTGAAAGTGCCGGCGTTAGCACCATTGTTTTGCACTTTGAGATTAGTGATTTTTGAAGCACTTCCAAAGGTATTACTATTACTGTGCATTCAACAGTGTCAGCTGAGATATGATTATGCCAAACCAAGTGATACACTCATTTCTCTGAGATTCAGATAAAGAATTCTCTATCAAGAATTTTTTTTTCTTTCTAAAAAGGAATCCCACAAAAATATTGTCACTTCTTTGATTTGTCATAGTCCCATATTGGTACAGATTGGATAGGGTCTGAGCGATGAATCTGAGGGGAGATTGAAGTCCCCAAACATATTTAGTTGATGGGAGCACACCACAGTATTAGTATCACATGAAAAAAATCAATAGTTTGATTCAGCGCTAACAGTTGTAGCTATGCAAATGGGAGACATAGCACTGGTTTCATACCAACTTCCAGTTTCGTAATACCAGAAATAAACTTACTATGAAGAGTCTCAATCAGCTATTGTATAAACACTGAAAGAAGAAATGTCTGTCAAGGAAGTATTTAAGAGAATACAAGTGACCAAGTCCCATATCTTTAAGAACTGTTAACTTGCCAAATGAATCAGCAAGGGAAAACTTTCACTAGTGTAACAAAGCACCAATATATCAAATCAGATTTATTTAATCAATCCTGGTTTTATTTATTTATTTTAAGTTTATTTTCTTACTGAGAGACACAGGCACACACATAGGCACTCTCAAGCAATCTGAGCGTTTACCAGCCTACCAGGATCGTGGGTGCCTGGTGAGTAAAAGTTACCCTGGGAACCAAACTCTGACCTTCCATATGACTTCCAGCATTGCAGGATATTACACTACCACGGTTGGTGGGCTTCCCTGTGTTTTAAAGCACACTTTATTCGGTATTCAACCTTTTTTAAGATCCAAAATCTATTTCTTACCATTCGGGTTCTACAGGGTGTATCATACAGAAAGGTTTCTACAGATCAAATAAGGCAGGGGAATTCTGAATACCACCATTGTCTTCCTGGACATTTATCAAGGCGCAAACATTTTAAAGGCTTGGAGAAGTTCTGCAGTAACAAAATCTGATTTTGTTACTCCCAATGTGTTTGGCCTTAGAACCATTTTCCTTTTTTGTCTGTATAAAACACCTATTATCATCTCATATCTGAAGTCTCAGGAAATTCACTTCATAAAATATTGAGGCATATAAGACTTTTAACAGACAGTAAGAGTTTCCTACAATTAGATTTTCCTGAGCAGAAAAAGAAGAAACCCTCAAAGCATTATTGCCATCACCATGGAACAGAAGGCCATTAGAAACTTGAATCTCAGTATATCATAATGACAATTCTCTGGTATGTATTATTGTTGTCTTTCATGTAGAAAAGAAAACCCAAGTTCATGGTTGTCACATAACATCCTTGGGACTTACACAGTTACGAGATGGCAGGGCAGGGGGTTGATAGGCCTGCACTTACACAGAGTAGATTCCTATAAAGTTAAACCATTTTGAAATATTTCTTCTCCGTGACATCATGATATTATTAACAATTTCTTTTTCCAATTGTCTGCTTAATACAATGAAATGAAACCATTAAAATGGAAATTCAACTCATTCTATGATCTTGCTCTTGTGAAGCTAAGCCAAAGAAAATCCACATCATTTTTTTGGAGGTCATACCAATTTTTTTTTTTTTTTAAAGAATAATGTCTTTCTAACAATTAAACAACATAGCTACAAAATCTCAGTTTGTAACACGTTTTCTGCAGGTTATAAGCAATAAGAAATAGGACACTTTAGGTTTAAGAAACACAAAGGCAGAAAAACAAACAGCCTAGATTCTGGCTCAAACTAGAACCAGTGTCAAGAACACTAAGGATATCTGACATCTTGGTCATTGCAACTGGTTTCCTTGGTTTTGGTGTTACATGAAAAAAAAAAAACCAGCTATTTTTAGCTCTCCAGTCTTTCTCTCTCTCTCTGCATGAAGCCAAAAAGATTCAAGATGGACTATCAGCTACAGTTTTAAATTCTCCAAGAAATTAGACTTCAACCTCAAGGTTGTCTTCCACGGGGACTACATCATAAACAGAACCCACGGAAACCTCACAGCTGTAGTCATTCGGATTAATAAAAGCAACCTACAGACAGAATGGTGGATGTTGCTGGTTAGGCTGCCAGTCCAATTTATATAAAGATTTGACAAAAAGCTCACAAGCCTTCAATACAAAATTTACAAGATAACATTGAAGTGATTTTTAATTAGGAAGATCAAGGAGGGAGGGAAAGTAAGTCATGTTTCGAGTGAAAAGTAGAAAAATCTACCATGCGGTTGCAACAAAAATAACCCAACTTGCGCTTATGCTGAAGTTATAAAAAGGAGAAAGGGAAAAACTTTTCACACCTGCAACAGAATCATTAAAACATGACAGGATGGTTGGGGTTTGTCAGATTTTAGGGCCACCTGCTGTTCCACATTTCATCCTCATCCCAATCCCAGTTCTTGAGGGAAATGAAATGAAAGGTGAAGGAATTTTCACTGAGACAAAATAAAGCAGAGACTGGATCCACCAGAGACTATTTTTCTAGTCTCCAAGAAATATTTTAAAGTACTGTTCCTAACAGCTTCATCTTTTATGATTTTGGCTCTTTTTGTCTATATCATTCAAAATGATGGAAATTTTATTTTTTTAATTCTTCAGTTAGAAAAAAAAAATAGAGCATATGTTACAAAAATGTAGGGATATCTTCAGTGGTGACATGATGCTCTTTTGTAAAAATTAATGAGCATTTACTTATCAAAACATAAATAAAATAAAATACTGTACCTAAATTTCAGAATTTGGTTCTGCACCTGGAAGGACCAAACAGAATATTTACATTATTTCTCTAAATTATTTTATTGTAATACTAGATATAAAGAATTAAGTATGTTGATATTACTTAACATATATGGCATTCATAAAATTAAAAATACTCTAGATATTTTAAACAAACTAAGCATCTGCTTTTATTTGATCAACTGGATGGTTTTTACTTCCTATTTTAAAATGAAGTTTAGGTGGGAGCAGCAGGTGGCATGGAAGTTGGGATGCTGAATCTCACATGGCTGAATGTACAGTTTGAGTCCCAGACCTTGCAACTTGAAAATCATGCCAGGTACGCGTATGTGCATGCCCAAAATCCTGAGAGGAGAATGGAGGAGAAGGGATTGTGGTGTGGCTATATCCCCAGAGGGTGATTTCTCAATTTTCTCACTTTCTTATTCTCTTTGTCTCTCTCTGGCAAGGGCACAAAATTATAATTATTTTAAATAACTTTGAGTTTAACCACCAATGACTAGTGCTAATTACCAATCTTCTATGATAAAGTCACTGAAAAAGAACTCTACAGATATCTACTATTAATATCTTCAATAATTCTTCCGAATACAAACTGTTATCCCATTATCTTAATTTTTATAGTTGGGGACACCTAGGTTCAGAATGGTGAAGGAACTCCCCAAGCCATATACCTGTTGTAATAGGCTGAGACCAAGAGTCTGATGTCAGACCCATTCCTGATACCAGTAGCCTTTACATAGTGGAAGAAGAGAGTGAGTTTAGCTTGTTAATAAACATGTTTAATAAGTACACACCCTCTTGGTTATAATGGACCTTTAAACTCAGTCTCCATATAATGATTTTGTCTCACATAGGTAAGTTGAAATGTTCTAATGCATTTATTTAACCTTAATTTTGATTTCCATCATTCTTTAGCGTCTACAAAACATGGTTGCATTACCTCATTCTGATACTGCTACATCCACCATATTTCACTGGAATCACTTAGTGTATTCCATATCTAATTCCAGAAGAAACTTGAGGTAGATGCTAATCTACTGTTCCCTAGTTGCTGCTCTACCCTCTCACATGCTGAGGCCTTAGCAACCCTATGTGTAGCAACCCTCTAAGGCGAGCTGTTCTGCAAAAAAAAATTCTAGGATATGTGCATTTAGATAGATGGAAGCACAGATGCCTCAGTGAAAAAGAAACATGTCACTGAAGTAAGTGGGTTCATTCGGGCTCACAAGGCAGCATCAGCTCACTGTGCTCGCAACATGGCAGAGTCAGTGCATTAGTTCTGTCAGAACTGCACAGTGTACCAGTTCTGTCAGAGCAAGGCCTAGTAGTCCCTTTAAATAGTGTAGACATGTCAGCAGATCTTTCTGGTTCAGATTTAGCTACATCCAGTCACTAGGCAAAATCTTGGTTTGATTCCTTTTTTAAAACTTGCTCAAAAGAATCATTAGATCCTCTGTTTAATTTTCAATCAATGTTGGGGAGGGGAAGTACAAAATAGAAAATTCAAATAGAAGAAAATAATGTATGTTTTCTTCACCCTCACAAAGAGTTTAACTATGACTTCTTCCCCTCACTCCCTCATTTAGTGGAATGAGGAATGTAGTTCCTTATCTCTCATGATCTTTCACTTAAATCACCTTCAACACAACCAAGTGAAAGTAAAGGATCTAGGAAAACTGGGAGAGGGAGCATAGTCTTGGAAGTGTTTCATTTTGTTTGGAATCAACACCATGACTAACAAGTGTGACACTGTCTCACAATCAAATCAGACAGACTTTGAAGGTCCAGTGAGTTCAACTTGTTAATTTTTCTGTCCTGAATTGTGTTCTTGTTATTACATCTAAAAATACATCACAAATCCAAGATCACACAGATATTTTTTGAAGTTTACTTCTAGATTTTATACTTTACGTTTTCACACTAAGGTCTATTATCCATATGAATGAATTTTTGTGACATATGCAGTCTATGGCTAGGTGTGTATTTTCGTGTTGGATGTTCAATTGTTCTATTAGCATTTGTTAAAAAGACTATCCTTTCACTATTTAATTGCCTTTTGACTCTTGTCAAAGATTGATTGACTAAATTTGTATGGGTTAGCCAACTGTATTTATAAAATGCTCACCATCGGTGAAAACCCAAGAGAACAGGAGGGTTGAATTTTAATCAAGGAGTAACTGGATAATGGCATGTCAGTGTCATTGTCATTGTGTATACATGTCAGAGCAAAAGTGTTGGCATGATCATAGTGGAACTAGGCTGGGCACGGAATGCACTGTGTCGCCTCAGTGGCTTACAATCTCTGATGATACAAATTTATATTATATTATATATTATACACACATATCATGTGATATTTATATATATATCTCAATATCATAGAACCCAAGCACATTTTTCATAACTAATGACATGACCTGGTACATTTATACATTTTGTCAGCACTGTTTTCTGATTTTAACATAGCATGAGCCACTGAATCACAGTGTATATATAGATATCTATGTATCTATAGCTAAAGATATATAGGTATATAAATATATCTATATATGTCACATCACTGCCAGCAAAAATAGCTAAAATAGAAGGTGTCTTAGTGAAATCAGTAACACTCAGAATGGAGAAGAGAAATTAGAGCAGAAGAGCTGTAAAAATGGTGGAAATTGCCCTCCCCATGAACTTTTTATACATGAGCCACGTGGTTTTTGTTGTTGTTGTTCTTAGTTTTTTAGGTTTTTGCCATAGGGCACATGCACTAGCAGGAGACAGAGAGAGGCAATAAGAGGGAAAGTGAGAAATCGCTCCGCAAGGGGGATGGCTATGCTACAATCCCTTCTTCTCCATTCTCCTCTCTTCTCGGATTTTGGGCATGCACACACGTGCACGCACACACACACACACACACACACACTCCCTGTGTGACTTTCTAGCTGCCATGTCCAGGACCTAAACTGTGGTCAGCCACATAGGAATCCTGTATGCCAATCACCATGCCACCTGCTGGCCATGTGACTTTTTAATATGACCACTTCATTTCCTTCCTACATTCCACATTTCCTCAAACTAGGAGCCATGAGATATTTAAAAACCAATGGGAGCTTTCTATTTTAACTTCTTCTAATGTGTATTTCTTATTAAAGCTGTGTGATCATTTTGTATTTTACCAGTTCCTGTCTATCTATATAGGTTTGAGACATATTTTGTAAAAACTGAGATTATGAATAGAACCTACCAAAAACATGCAAACTAAGACAAGGTAAAAAAAAAAAAACACTGTTTTCTTTTAGAGCGATCTGAGGGGAATCAAATGGTATAAATGGTGAATCATTTGCAATTTTCTTCCATGTTACCCACAAAAGCCTTTTACCAAAGTCAGCCTGTAAAATGCAAAACCCCCTTAAGTCAAATTGGAATCAGCATACAATCAGCTTGTCCTTAAGGTAACTTCGTGAAATGAAATTGAGAAGATAGATGAAATTATCATAAATAATAAAGAATTAAAGTGGTTAAGGCTGAAGTTCAGAAGAGAGGTTGTCCTGTGAGGACAAAAGTCTATATAAATTTTATTTTTTTTAATTAGGTCATAGAAGAAAGGCCCTTAGATTATTCCATTGCTGAAACCCTCAGAAGCCTTCAATGGTTTTCTCTGAATCACTGCAAGTTAAAGTCATGAATTCAGGAACCAGAAGATGGTGTAATGGTTACATCACTAGACTCCCACCTAGTTGTCTGCAGTTCAAGTCCTGGACCCAGCAGCTTAAAACTCATGCCAGATGTGTGTGCGTGCATACCCAAGATCTCCAGAGGAGAATGGAGGAGAAAGGGTTGTGGCATGCCATTCCCATGTGGAGTGCTTTCTTGCTTTCTGTGTCCCTGTCTCTCCAGTGAGCACACACATCTAATAGCAAAAAATCTCTCTTTAAAAAAAAAAAGAAAAAGAAAACATAGTGAATGCAGAAAGTTTGGTCCCATTTCTGCGGTAATCAGTGTTCAGTCTAGAAAGTGCATGGTAGCTTACAAAAAAGGCATCCCACTGAATCATGGGCCCTGCCTATTACATTTGCCCTGCACAGGCATGAAGCCAGAACGCCTAAACACCAAGCAGCAAATAAATTTCAATAAACAGATTTATTGTCCCATTTCAATACAAATCACAGTCTATTAAGAATAATGCACTCTTGTCCAGGTTCTGACAGACAAAAATGCTGATTTAAGAAGAGAATTGTGTTCCTAATTTAATTCATTCATTTGCATCTCTTTCCTCTAAGTATGATATAATTCAGGCTTGCTGATCAAAGCTGGTAATCATTCCTCTGTTTTCTGGACAAATCATGCTCTTTGAAAACCACTATGCTACTCACTTATTTAGCAATGTTTTATATATTATAATTCTAGGATGAGTGCTTATTATAGATGATAGTAATGAAAAGAAAGGTTGTTCGAAGTGACCTATGAAATGGTCCCATACATTTTCGAAACGATGCGTCTGTATTCCACGGAGCATCGCAGAAGCCAAGCACCTTTTCCATAACTAATGACGTGACCCGGTACTTTTATATCTTTGGCCAGCACTGTTTTCTGCCTTCGACATAGCATGACCCACTGAATGTCAGGCTCTAAAAGGCGCCCGTGAACTACGGGGTCTTTACAATTTCTATTTTTATTGTTAGTATATTAAGGCAAACGGAATTCGGTTTCTTCATATTTAGCTATTTCTCCCTTGGTTCCTAACTTTCTCTTTTTTTCTGCCTCACTTTTTTACTTAGTAAGATAAATGCATTTTATTGTAGAAGGTGACATGTTTCTTTCATATAGTGTACATTTTTGGCTTAGTTTTTAGTTGAAAGATTGTATTTGTAAAGTTAGACACACCAAGCAGATGAAATTGGATTCGGTAGGTACACGCCTCCTTTGCTTTGTGCCTTACCACAAACACAAAACCCACAATGGGCGATGCAAAGCTTAGACACAGATTTTTACAAAGTTTTGTGTGAGCTAAGAGGTACTTTCATTTCATCCTTCAAATTTTGACAGGAACCATCTTTATAAAGAAATCAGTTCAGCCACTTCCCAGAATCTTTAAAATGCATTACAACGTACCTAGTACTATGATGAAACACATTGCATTTCATTATGATAAAAAACAAACACTCCTGATTTTTATCTCTAGTTAAATTTTGAACTAGGATACAAATTTCTCAGAGAAAAGAAATAATAATAAATCACTTTGTGTTCCTGAGAATACAGAATTTCATAATGAGACATTTTTGGGCTACCTCTCACAAAGCAAATTTTTTTTCTTTTTTCTTTTTTCTTTTTTTTTTTTAGCTGCAGGGCATCCCAGTAGAAGTTAAAAATAGATTACACTTCTATTCATCCAAAAGAAGGACAGTAATGTGAGGACTGAAGCTTTCTGCATTTTGGTAAAAATCAAAAATGATCTGTGGCCTAGAGAATAAAATTGATTCGCTCACAGAATACCAGCATTTCTCTCCTCACCTTGCTTTTGAAAGCCAGCCCGAAACAGACCCTGCCTACAAAATTGCAGAGGAATTACTCTCAATTACAGGCTTCTGTCTGTTAAAAAGTAGAGCTAGTGATCAGTCTGACCTTTTTCCTCTGACAAGTCAAAGAAATGAAAGGAAAAAAAAAATCTGACAGGTGTTCAATTTAAAAGCTGAGATTGGGGGAAAGAAGGAAAAAGAAAAGCAGAGGAAAGAAAAGAAAATCATGTATTACCTAGGTCTCAGAGGTTTTCGTACTATTCATTTTATTTTTAAAATTCCTGTTCAGTGAATCAATTGTATGTGGCAATGTAATTTGCTTAAACTTGATCACTTAATGTTTTAATTTGAGTATCATTTACTGAAATCTTCCCACAATCAATCACTCAGCCTTTCGTTTCAGTTCTCTGGAGCAACTTTGCTGAATTCTGCAAGTCTACTCTTCCTCTTTGCTTCCTTCTTCAGAGTAGGTGAGGAAACTACGGAATAATGACCTTTCTGGATCTCTGCATTTTGATATATCGACTGCGAGATAGAGCTTGTAAATACCAGCCTGGACATTTTACCTATTAACGCACGTAGTCATTACCAAATTGACTAGATTTTGGGTTAGATTAGGTTTAATTGAATGTGAATGTTTCAGAAATGATATGAATAGTTTTTCAGCTCTCTGACATTTTCCCCACAATTTTCCATTTCAATAGAATAACTACTTTGGTAGGGACTAAAAAAGTTGTTCCTATGAAAGTTAAACCCTGAAACATTCTGTATTCTTGGGAGTTGGATGGTTACATTCTTGGTAATTCAATACTTGTTCAGCAAAACTGCTAATTAGAGGTGGAAGCCATGTATGCAGTGAGTGGCTATTTCTCCAAACTTCAAAGACAGGAAGAGGACCAAAGGAAATGCTTTTCCCTTAGGAATCTATCTGACCCATGTTCAGGCCAGTTAATGATGGCTCCCAGTTGGCTTTGAAACACGTTTCTTTTAAGTCAGCTACTCTTCAGTGGGGAAAAATTATTTTAAGAAGAATTAATGATTCTAAAACATCACACAGATGCCAACTAGTTAAAACAGCACAATCCTAAACAGACCTGCGGACAACACTTGGAGATTTGGATTTTGACTGATGACATCACAGAACCAAAATAATGTCCCATATTTTCTTGCTCTGCTATTCTTGCTTCCCTTACAACAGTCAGAGCTGCTTTTCTCAGACGGGTGTGACAGTTTTCTCGGAACTGACACACTGAAATGGCTAATGGCCAAAGAGTGAAATTAAGTTAGAAAGGAAGAAAAGGTAACAGAAAGAAGGTAGGGAAAAGGCAAAACATGAGGTACACATAACCCTAAAACCAACTGAAGGACAGTTACAGTAAAAGTACTAAGGGAGAGTCCAAAGTTTTATTTATTTATTTATTTATTTATTTATTTATTTATTTATTTATTTATTTATTTATTTTTGCTGTAGTTGAGAGTCCCATGGAAGCTGAGAAAATCTCATTGAGAATCTGCTGTGTTAAGAGGTAGTGTTTCCTGGGAACCAGCAGTTAGTGTAATGGCTATGTCACTGGACTCCCACGTAGTCGACCGCGGTTTGCATCCCGGACCCGGTGGCTTTAAACTGAAGCCCACGCCGGACACGTCTGCATGCGTGCCCAAGATTCTGAGAGGAGAATGGAGGAGAAGGGATTGAGGCATGGCCATCCCCCCTGGGGGATGGTTTCTCGCTTTCTGTCTCTATGTCTCTCTCTGTCTGTCTGGCGAGCGCACGCGCCCTATAGCGAAAACCTCTCCAAAAACAACAACAAAAAAAGAGGTAGTGTTTCCTGATAGTTCTTTTCAGTTTAAGTGAAGTGGCACCCTACCAGAAAAAAGAAAAAGTAGTTTTTGCTAATGAACAGCCAGGGATGAACTAGGAAATAGCATAACAGCATATGCCACTTAGAGCTTTGTTACCAATGCCAGCGAGCTAAAGGGGTAATACGATAGCTAAGAACTGAATTAATGCCTAGATAAATAAACCTTATGTAATCTATTTTACTGTAAGTTCCAGGAAAAGAGATGTACTTGAATAAAAATACCTAAAATGTTCTATTGTAACAGCCATCCCGTGACTGGTCTGCTACTTAGAGAAGGGCAGATTGTCACCTGTTGGGGTGGGGAATCATTCCAAGTATACTGACCTGAAATAAATACACTACATGAACACAAGAATGATTTGCATGACTCACATGCATAAACATATTATCAGGTTGTGGTGATTATTACAATGATGTATTTGCACATATCCCCCAAAAGAAACTAACCCAAACACATAGGAAATAAGCATATAGGAAAAATAACATTTGAAATCCATGGGGGCAAGATGAATTAATAAGTAAATGGTGTTTTGGTTAATGAGGACATTGGGAAGAGTAGGTCTGATTCTTACCACACATCTTATTCCAAAGAAATTCATGACAGATAAAAGTTGGAAAAATTCAAAAAGTCTGACTTATAAAATATGAAAGACGGCAAAATAACAAAAAGTTCTTAAGGTAACGTTTTAACATTCTTACAGTGAGGGAAAAGACTGATGAATCTAAATACATTTAACAACCAAAAATATCAGTAACGCCTAAAACAAATAAAACAAACAAAAAACCCTATGGCAAATAAAAATAAAAGGCATGCAAACAAAAACTGAAAGAATCTCAGAGACAGATACATCGTAAATCAATTCCTGCTATAAGCCCTAAATCAAGCAAATGGAGATACAAGTTTGGAACCCAGCAGTGAGGTTGAAGCTGGAGACAGGAAAATGTAGAAGACACCTTTTATGAAACCCAGAGCGGAGCGTATGGCCCTATTCCCTAAATGGATATGGAGGGGTCTCCACTCGCTGATTCCTCCTCTCCTCTGTGGGTAGGTACCTGGCCAGGCAGACACATCTGACTCGTGAATCATCACAGAGAATTGAACTGAGCCATGTCCTCTACAGGGGAATTGGAAATAGAAAAGATGGAAACCAAAAGGGCTAAAAGCAGGACCAGCAGTTAGCGTAATGGCTATGTCGCTGGACTCCCACGTAGTCGACTGTGGTTCGAGGCCCGGACCCGGTGGCTTAAACTCATGCCGGGCGCGTATGTGTGCGTGCCCAAGATCCCAAGAGGAGAATGGAGGAGAAGGGATTGCGGTGTGGCCAACCCCCCTGGGGGGTGATTTCTCACTTTCTATCTCTGTCTCTGTCTGTCTGGTGATCGTACACGCCCTATAGCAAAAACCTCTCAAAAAAAAAAAAAAAAAAAAAAAGGGCAAGGGACAAAACCAACCGGGAAAATAG
>NW_006204064.1:575598-590646 GCF_000334495.1 Tupaia belangeri chinensis
GAAAAACCCCCAAAAAAAAAAAAAAAAAAAAGAGGGCTAGGAGCAGAACCAACTGGATAAGTAGTCCCTTTCTGTTTTCATGATCCACGGAGGAAAAGGCTGGGCAGCCACTCTGTACAGAGAGAAGGAAAAACAAGAAAAACATGTGAAAGGGACAGACCAGCACAGAGTGGCTGTCTGAGATCCTCGTGGCATTCCGGATTGTGGCTGCTGCTCTTTATGGAGCTCAGCTCAATTCTTACTCTTAGCTCCCTTGAGATATCCCAGTGATCTACTGACAGATTCAGTGGAGGTGCTAAGGGTAGCTTGTGGGATTTGAAAATGACAGTCATTTGAGTAGTACCTTTCTATATCAAAATCCTGGAGTTGCCACTAGGATGTCTACATATTTGCTGATTAAATTATTTAATGGTTTTTGGGTGATGTTTCTATTAATGCAATCATTGGAGAACTTTTAGGAAGCTGTCTACATAGAAGATAAAGACTGAGATTAAAGAGGTGACTAAAAGGAGGCACAGAAGGAAGACAAAATGGCATGTGTCATCCCCCTCACACACAAGAGGGAAAAGGAGAGCATTTGGGGGGGGTTGGGAACAACTTTAAACAATTAAAATATATAGAATATGAGGTGCTTTTTCTCCTAGGGACCACTATATTTGCAAAAATAATAATAATAATAACAATAATCCCTCTACTCGGGCAATTTCCTGTATCTTCCTCCAGGTTTTCGAAGACACAAACCCTGAGTGTCTTGCCAAACCCAGTCTCAGTTTGAAGGGATTTGTGAAAATAGAAATCTAGCTTGAGAACAGGTCTGATGAGCACTGACGTCTTGACCCAGTTCCCTATCCTTAATACTCAAAGAGCAGCCCCCAGACCAGCTTTGCTCATGTCATCTGGCAGCTGGTCACAAGTGCAGAATCTCAGGTCCTATCCCAGAACCAGTGATTTAGAATATGCATTTTCACAAGCACCCCAGGTAGCTTATATGCACAATCAAGTCAGAGATTACTTAGTCCCTGAGTGTCTGGTATAATCCACTCCTGATAAACCGACAAGGCCAGTCCTCTGGCTTTACTGTTGATTTTTCTCTATATGGTTTGTATCCTCCTGGTGACCATCTGCCTTCCAAATACCTGATTCTTCAAATCCAGAAGAAACCCTTTCTACTTGCCTGAGTGATATTATCATGCTTATATATTTTGTGTTTCTAGACCAAAAAACAAATGAAAACCCCAGCAACATAATGTCAAGCTAATAGCCAACTCTGTTGAAAGGATTCTGGGCCATGTAGGTCAGCTAAGCGAAAGAGATTTCCAAGTTCACTATTCACAGGAGACTAGTAGCCTGGCCATGTATTTAACATCCTTATAGTATATGCTCTTACCCACCTAGGACCTCAGCTTTTGTCTATTTTTATTTGGTCCCACACTCTGGGTCTTAACTTTCTACCCTCTAGAATGATTCCATCACCATCTATGGAAGCAGAACTGATGACCACTACAAGCTGTGTAAGTCGTACCTGATTTTGAGGTCCCCTCACCATAATCGACATGGAGCTTTCTCAAATAATATTCATATTTTGGCTACAAGCTGTGTAAGTCATACCTGATTTTGAGGTCCCCTCACCATAATAATGGAGCTTTCTCAAATAATATTCATATTTTGGGTGAACTCTTTAATTTTGAATAAGATAAGTTTCCCCTGAAGAGATTGATCCATCACTTTGACTACTAATGAAATATTGGGTTGTTGGAAAAGTCATGATGTATTTTTCTGTTTTTCTATGCAAAAATGCATCATGACTTTTCCATCTGCATTTTGCCTAAAAGGTAGGATTGTAAATACCAGACTGCATGCAATGGGAAAATGAAGGTTTCTCACTGTTGAAAATCCTCTACCATGAGGACTACAATTAGCAAAATAAGCTTCAAAAGTATGACCACTTAGAATGTATTTAGATTCTTCATAAAACTATTGTAATCTTGTCCAAACCAAAACACAAGCCTGCGTGTAATCACTGGTCAGATGAAGGAACACTGAAGTTGAAAACAGACCTGCCTCAGGTCTCACTCTGGGACAGAGAGCTGGTCTCAGCATCCTGAGGTCTCAAGGGATCCTGAGACTCAATGTTCAGGTTACAAATCCTTCAGGCCTATGTCTTTCCAGGCTGACAAAGGAGGAGACAATGAAATTCTGCATTGATTTCCCAGTAAAATCTTGCAAAATGATAATGAATTTCTAAAAGAAAATTGAATAAAATAAAAACATGAAGACTATTTGTTGACTAAAGAGCTTCTAAAATCTAGTTCCCAAGAGAACTTCAGACAATTTCAGAAAGCAAATGGACAAACTTCAAACACATGAACACAGACCAGGTGAAAAAGAGGGAACATACATACTTATGACCATGACCCTGACACACCACTTTATAAAAACCCATGATCTAAGCCCTAAGGTACTCACTCACACATTTGAATACTTCTGGAAGCTGATCAAGCACTTGCTTGGTCCTGCACACAGATGGTTTCCACATGCACAGCTATATCACAGAGTGAAATGTGCAATATCAGAGACCAGTACTGAGAACAGGAGACAAAAAAGGAGAAAACCCTCACCTTGGCCAAAGTGTTTCAGGAATGTCTCCCAGGGAAAGAAGTACTTGACTTGGGCATCAAAACATGGGTTCCTTTTCCAATCAAAAGAGGTTGAAAGTGGTAACATTTTGGGATCATCCTATTACTAAAACAACCTATTCTCTGGATAGGAATATTGGTTCTCTATTGCTGCTATAAGAAAGTACCACTGACTTGGTGGTTTCAAACACCACAAATCTATCTTACAGGTCTGCAGATCAGAGGTTTGAAATGGTTATCACTGAGCTAAGATCCAGATGTCAGTAGGGCTGTGTTTCTTCTGGAGGCTCTAGGGAAGTATGCATTTCCTGGCCTTATTCAGCTTCTAGAGGGCACCCCATCCCCCTATTCCTTGGCTTGTGGCCTTTTTCTCCATCTACAAATTCAGCAGCAGCAGCAGTCTGAGTCCCTCTTACATCACATTAGAGCTCTGCTTTCACTGTCATGTCTTCTTCTCCCACCCACCCCCTCTTTCATTTACAAGGATACTTGAAAATATACTAGCTCACCTAAATAATCTAGGATAATTTCCTTATTTTAAGATTATTAATCTCATCATATGTGCAAAGTTCCTTTTGTCATATAATGCAACATATGCATATGCTCTGGGGATAGGGATGTGATTTCTTTGGTGTATCATTATTAGGCCTACCAAAATGGTTTATCTGCCCTAAGTACAAGTGGCAAAGGCAACGGCCTAGGATGTGTGACTTCCGGGAGAACCCTATTTCTTGGGCAAGGTCTTAGAGCTGGGATAGACCCAGCTCTTAATGGAAATACATGTGTACATATAAGCATAAACACATGCACACACATATTTAAGTGTGTTATATATATATCATGTCTACATTTATTATACATACATAATATATATAGTTAATATTTTATATTTGTAAATAAAACATGAAGTAGGATCACATCAGTCTCATTCCCTCAGACTCTACTCAACCTTTCTTTTTCTTCTATTATGAGAGAGAAGGATAGAGAAAGAAGAAAGGACATAGAGGAAGGGAAACACATAAAGCCATTCTTGATAGGGTCTTAATGTGTAGCGATCTTCCTGCTCCAGCCTCCCAACTAGCTAGGATTACAGGTGCACCTGCTGCACCTGGAATGTTCGGGTTGGCCCAGGAACTCCCATGTGCCTCCAGCATCCTAAGCAGTGGATCTATCTGTACACCTCTGGGGATAAACTTGATAAACTTCTGCAAGGTCAGAAAAAGAAAAAAAATGTGTTGAGGACTCTTGTGCTAGGGACCCCAGGAGAGTACACACAGCTGTGCAGAGTCTGATGCACACGAGTGCCATTCATCATGTATAATACTGCCCTCAAATAAACAAACTACTTATTAGGTAGGTCTGTGTTTCCTATAGTATGGTGTATATTCCATTTACTAAATCAAACTATTTAAAATTTGAAAAACAATATATTTATTTAATGTGCATTTAAGAATATATAACCAGCATGTTAAAATCATGATTTCATAAATGTCATAGCTTGGATCTACTCTACCCAATATAGCAGCCAGAAAGCCACATGTGACTCTTAAGCAATCAAAAGATGACTAGCAAATTCACATTTCTATGTTTTTCTATGAAAAAGTGTCACAGCTTTCCCAACGACCCAATACTTAAAGTTAACACAAAGTAAGCTAAGTGAAGTAGATAATCAGTAAACGTAGCATAAAGATCCAGTAGTTCCCCCCCACACACACACATAGACGCCACTGTAGTTTCACTTTCTTCAGTTTCAGTTTCTCATGATCAACCATGGCTTGAAATACTAAATAGAAATAGAAGTAATTCAGAAGTTTTAAATTATGTGCCACTATTCTATGTAGTGTGATAAAATCCTTCTGTCTCTCCCAGACATGAATTTGTGGCAGGTGTCAGATCAACTACCACATTATCACAGTGGTTGCATTCAGGTAACCCTTTTTACTTAATTATGGCCACAAAGCTACTACCATGTTAAAATTGTTCTTTTTGACAATTGGTTATTGCTGTTAATCTCTAACTATGCCCAATTTATAAATTAAACTTCAGCATAAGTATATGTGTGTGTGTATATATATATATTTGATACAGATGCTCCACTTACAGTAGGGTTATTTCCCAATAAACCCACTGTAAGTCAAAAAATCCTAAATCATTGTGAGTCCCCATGTTCCTCAATTTATGTCTCAGGTCCATTTCCTCAGATTACGTCTCCATAAATCCATTGTACGGTCAAAAAATTGTAAGTTGAACCATCATAAATCTAGACCCCTTCAACTTATGATAGGGTTGAATCTTGATAAACCAATTATAAAGTCAAAAAACTGTAAGTTGACCCATTTTACGTCAAGAGCTGTTTGTATATATAGGGTTTGGTTTATTCATGGTTTAAGGCATCTACTGAGAGTCTTCATATGTATCCCCTGCAGATAAGGGAGGGCTACTGTATTACAAATATCTTGAAATCTGAAAGATAATAACTAATGTTTAGTAATGTTATATAACCTTCCTGGAAAATAGAATTCAGCTTTTCACAATTTTCTGGGAAGGAGATTTTAATACTTCTGTTGTTGTTCAATCCAATGCCAGGGAGGACCAAGTTGTTAAAATTCTTTGTACTGACAATATATCTGTACATCTTTTGTACCCTTCTCTCCATTGGTCTTAGTTCTGGTTGATAAAACACAAACCTACCCACTACTGCCCACGGCTAGCTGGTCCTAGACTTTTGAACCTTTGGTTTCAAGGCACCCATAAAACTAACACAGCAGCTTTGTAACTTCATAAACTTAAAAGGCCACATGGTTGGAGGAAGATTTGTACTGCAGGTCTGGGCATTCCCCATTGATGAACTTGTCAGTTATTATGAGGTTCTGTACAGACTTTCTGATGATGGATAAAACAAATGGATACGCCTCACAGGAACAGCAGGAATTAAAAATACATTAGTTCACTGCAACTTCAGGTCTGGGATTGAGGAATGTTTGGATGATTTTTTTTTTTTTTCTTTTCAAATAAAGTTTAGATGAGACAGGAATTCAGCACAGAGTAGAGTTCTGAGACTCTCTGGGTCCAGTTCAGTACTTGGAGGGAAATCAAATACTTCTTATCTAAGGTATGGCACTAACTTTCATCAAAAAAATTATCATATGCTCAGTCACAAATGGTTATTGTAAAATCTTTATTAACCTAAGTGCATATAAAAATTGTGAATTCCTAATACAAAGCAGTATTTGACTTTTAAATTTCATTTTAAGCTTGGCCCGTTCACTTGGAATGTGATTACAGAGTAAATTAAAAAGTAATCACATGTGAATTACATTTCCTCATGAATGTAATGACTTCAGGAGGCTGATTAATGTTAAGCAGTGCCTGTCCTACCACATGCATACCTTCCCAGGTGAGATATGCAAGATAGCTGTCGTGAGCTGATTTAATTTTCTTTTACTGGTATCCCAGGGAGACTGCCTGAACACATAACAGGCTCAGCAGGTTCATTAGGAATGACGATGTTCTTCCCTTTTGTCTTCCCAAGTCCCACCTGCAAAACACCACCACTATCAACTTAGGGTTATGAGAAAAACCCAGGAGAGTCCCTCCAGCTTGGGTAATTTTTTTTTTGTTCTTTTAAACTAGTCTCAATTTCTCAATCTCTCTCTCCTTTTGGCAAATTCTTACTATTTGAATGGAATAATTCTAGAGAATCACTGAAAAATGCATTTGCACTGGTATAAAGGTAACAAATGGTCTCACAAGGAATGAAAACTTATTAATAATCTACAATAGTATTACTGCAGAGGACAAAATTTAAACTATAAATTTAAACCATGTGGTGCATAAGATCATTAAAATATTTCCCTCACGGGGAAATGGGAAATGTAGGAGTCTAGAATATTTGCTCCCTTTCAGTAAGTTCAGGTTAAGGTATTGTTTTCTGAAGGAGTCGTCAGAGGAGTCATGCTACTGTTCACAGTGAGAAAAAGAGCAAATACAGTGGATTTGGTAGCAGAACAAGTAAAATGAGAATACTGTGAGTTACTTTGGGTCAGGAGTTGGTCTTCATTTCTGTTACTTCCCATTTCACTAAGTAGGACAAAAGACTAATGCAGGAGCCTTAGTAAAACATTTTATGGGGCCAGCAGATGGAGTGGTAATTAAGGAGCTGGACTTCCACATGGCCAATCATGGTTTGAGTCCCAGACCTGGCAGATAGATTTCTTACTTTCTCTCTCTCTCTGTCTCTTTTTGGTCAAATTAAATAATAATAATAATAATAAATAAAATTAAATGAAAAAGAAAAACAGTTTACATCACAACGTAGGACACATGCAGACAGGTAACATCATTTAAATTATAATACATCATTTACCGTATGTGATGCTTTCTGCTATCTCCTACTCTATAATAGTATAATAGTTTTTTCTTTCTTAAGTCTGGTAGGACACACTAAGATGAATGCATAAGCCATGAATGAGTCATGATCAGTGATTGGAAACATTCTCAACCAAGGAATCTTCAAAATCATGGGAGATGGAAATCACCATCTCACTTTCTTGCAATTTAACTGTGAGTCTTCAGAGTGGAATGTTTCAAATGTCACCTTTTACCAGATGAGGGCAGGTGTTGGGGGGGGGCAGGGGTGACAGGGAGAGGATGAATGTGAGGAGAATATGAAAGAAAATGCATACAATTCTGTTTCTGCTAAGATTGGCTTGTGGGGTTCCTTTGAGCTTTCTATTTGTTTATGTTAGGTACTTTTTAGCCTGAGATATGTATTAATATATTTCCATAGTATTCAAGGTTAATTACAAGAAAGTTATAATATTTTTGTTTAAATAAAAAGTCAAATACATTCAAGAATTAAGAAGAAATTTATGCAAACTCTGAATGGGTAACCTGCACTTTTCTTGTGTTTAGGGAAGGAGAAGAGAGGAACTCTGGTACTTTGAATTGGGGATGCCAGATATAGATGACTAAAAATGGGGGGAAAAAACACCAATTTGTAATAATTGCATTGTCTTAATTTGTGTAAAGCATAATACACTTTTTGCACTAAAGGTTTTCTTGTATAATCTATTGTTTTTTATCTAAACATTTTAAGTCATTTACTAAGATCTTGAGTAATACCTAGAAGAGGGGGACAGAGAACAAACATCATGGGATAATCAATGAAAGAAGAAGATGGCCATGTTTAGCATAGGAGGCGGCAAACTGGAGCACTATGGAAGGGATCAGGAACTTCCCACAGAGTTTCCATCAGAGGACAATACTGGGTCCAGGCTCTCAAGGCAGAGATTGTGGATTGTGGGTGCTCCTGAGATGACAGTGAGGATTCTGTTACCAACACAACTGGGCAGATCAGTTCTCCTTTTCTGCATTACCATCTGTAAAATGAAGTATGCTATAGAAGGTCCTCCTTTCTGATATTTTAGGGTTCTGATGTTTGACAGTCACCTAATGAGCTACATGAATTCTACTAAATCTGCCCTACTGTGTCTGATTTACTCTAATGGACTCACCAGACCACTATAATTTCTAGCATGTCATAATCCACTTTTGGCATGTTCTCTAGGGATCTACCATTGGAATTTTGCTACACTTCACCAAAATTGCTGTTACAGAATGGAGTTTTGTATAAAATTGGATCAGGAAAAGGAAATTAAATCATGAAATTATCAAAAGAGTCTACTTCAAACATGATCTCGCCTCCACCAGGCATCCATGGTTTGAAATTTGAAGATCAAATTAAACAGAAACACCAGTGTATTTCTTCTAGAACTAGAATACTTTTGTTGCCTTTTGCTTTTTCTTTGATTTTTTAAAAAAGACTATCAATGAACTTCTAATTAGGCTTCAAAATGTGACCTGAGACAATAGTAGAATGGCCTATTTTAATGCTACACTGCTCTTACTGGTATCTGCTTAAAAATGGGCCAGCTGTTGAAAACTCTATTATCATTACATCTAAAATGTTGAGGCTACTGGTTAAATCTTATTCCCCAAAATGCTTTTCTTTACTCCTTTGTCCATCCACATATCCATCAATCTATCTATCCTTGTAACAAACATCAACATGTATTGCTATGCATTAGGGACAGACAAGCAGTAAGAAGAAAATGGTCCCTGTACCCAATAGAACTCATGAAAGTCCAGCTGGGAAGATGGCCATTTAAAATAGAACAATGTAGGTTGATAGTACTGAGTTCAATCTAAAGAGACTACAGTCTCTAAGTTTGGGTCTTTACTATTCCCTCTAGCCCATATTTTCTCTTTGGTTTAGTCATTTAGCTGCCATTGCTTCAAACGCTCTATGTTCCACTATTGATTTTGCCAGCAGAGAGGAGGTCAAGTCTCACACTGAGAAACATGGCTCACTCTGTTACCTTATACACAAACATAGTCACTCACTGGAGATTTCAATCACTACCCTAAATTCTACATTGTGGATTTCTATTTCTGAATATCATAACTAACCTGAAAAATATGCCAAAGTGCTATCCAGAGTCACATGGGGAAGAGAGATGTTACACTGGCCAGACAACTGAAGCAAAGAATTATTTAATGCCTTTCCAAAACCTCTTTCTTTTCAAAACTGGAAGGGCTATCTATCTTTTAAAAAAAATCATTCACATATATTCATTTTAAAATCAGTATTTGACTACCTATTGTAGCACAACAATCATAATCTACATGAGAATTTATTATACTAGACATTCTACTTTTGTATGTATTTGAAACAATTCATTATAACACTTTTTAAGCAGTCAATGATAATTAACAGTTGAGACAGTCCAGAGTACACTGGATTTGGAGATTATTCAACTTTCAGCAAAAACCCTAACTAGGCTCCAATTAAACTTCTTTTGAAGTCTTAGGGGGAATAAAGATGCTTTTTGAAATCTTCGTATTTTGTTGTTGGCCCTGCATTAGCATTATAGCCATTAAAACCTCTCCTACCAGTCAGTTGTCTTATAGGAGATGGTTGCCTATTCCAAGATTGACTTCCTATGTCCCCTTTAGGATACTCTTGTAGCAGAGAAGAAAAAAAAATAACCTTGATATGTATGACTGTTATGATTTTTCAATCCATTGATTCAATCTATACGAACAGAGTATATAGTGTCACAATAGAAAGAACATCTTTTCAGAGGAAAGTTGCCTGAATTTTAGTCAAGACTTTGCCATCAACTATCTTTGTGCCATTAAGCATACCATTTCACTTCTCTAGAGCACATTTACTCCTAAGAAAGATGTAGAAGTTGCATCAATGTCCTACAAGAGTGGATTTCTGCCTCTTATGGCTTGAAGTCCATGGATGCCATTTAATAGGAAAGTCTTTCTAGATGGCTTTTCAGTAGGTAAGCAACAATACTTCCTTTACTTTTTCCTCTCCTTTAAAGTTTTAGAGGCCTCTAAGATGACTTGTAAAGAGAAGAGAGGACTGTCACCAAGAACAATCTCTGTCACAGTATGTGTTCAGATGCTCGTTGACACTAATTTACTTGTTTACAGTTGTTCATGAGACACTACCGGTAAAGAGTAGCTATGGTTGCCTGATTACGGATATGTAATTAATTCTGGGAAAGGCTGCTGCAAAATTACAACCCAAGCAATCTCAGCGGGTGTCACTGTAGTCAGGAGAACATATCTTTTCACAAACACTCTTTATTCATTCATTCATTTTTAGAAGGGGCAGTCTCCGCAGGCTCAAGCAGAAGTCCTGCACTCCGTTTCTCATCAGAAGGCCAACAGTCAGCAACTCTATGGAATCTTTAGAAGGCATTTAATGTATGTTCTGCCTTTATGCAGGACCATGGGGAGATAAACTGATCTGAGGTACCTTCATAGAGTCTTTTAAGGTTATATGCAGAACAGCATTCCATAGCATTAGTCAAAAATCACTCCAGTATCCCACTATTCTTTACTTTTTTCAGTTTTATCTGTTTTTATTTATGAATGCAATGCTTAGAATTAGAGTGATAAAAGAATTTGTTTCATGTACAAGAGTTAAAAAAATAACCCTAATAGAACTACACATACATGAACACACACACACACACACACACACGCACACACATTTAGTCTATAAAACAAATGAAATTTGAATAAGCTCTGTGGATTGTACCAATGCTAATTTCCTTTTGATATTGTGCTATCATTACTAGAGTTACACAAGGAGCTAACATTAGAAAGGCCACATGAAGTGTGCATGGCACTTTCCTGTACATTTTTTGCAATTCTCATGAATTTAGAATTGTTTCAAAAGATAAAGTTAACAAATAAATAACTTCCAAAACAGTAGAGAAACCCATATAATTAAACCAAAATTGAAAAGGAAACTAGAAAAGTTCAGGCATTGTATTTTGAGACTTCACTGAATACCCTCCTTTCAAAAGTGTTTGTTAAGATAATAAAATGAATATCCTCTAAAAGAAGCCTATAAGTCAGTAATCATTCACCTCTAGGGAATAAGAGCTGTCTCTTAAAAGTATTTAAAGGACCTGAGATGACCCTATCCCCTTAAGTCACACCAAGGGTTTTCATCAAGGAAATTTCTTTCTTGCAATGAATAGTTTGTTGTTTGTTGTTTGTTTGTTTTTTGGAGAGGTTTTTGCTATAGGGCATGTGCGCTCCCAGGAAAGACAGAGAGACAGAAAGTGAGAAATCACCCGCTCAGGGGGCATGGCCATGCCGCAATCCCTTCTCTTCCATTCTCCTCTCGGGATCTTGGGCACGCACGCACACGCGCCTGGCCTGAGCTTAAGCCACCAGGTTGGGACTCGAACCACAGTTGACTACATGGGAGTCCAGTGACATAGCCATTACACTAACTGCTGGTCCCATCAATGAACAGTTTTGAGTAATAAGATGTAAGTGGTGTGCCTGTGTGCCTAATCACTCAGCTCTCTATGCTATATAATGACCATCTCCTGTTCAATCCATGTCTGCCCATCTGAACTGATTTGCTAGGAATACATGTACATTCTGGCATGGACAACAAATGACTCTCAAAACATTCCACTTACATTTTAAAAATGTGATGCACATGACAGCAAATATTTATGAAAGATAAAGTGATTTTACAAATAGACAAGAAGGGTTAACATTTTTTAAAAACTGGGCCAGTAGATGGCATAGCATTTATGTCATTGGATTCTCATTTAGTTGATCATGGTTCAAGTCCCAGACCCAGTGGCTTGGAAATAATGCTGAACATATATGTGGACGTGCCCAAGATCCCAGGAGGAGAATGGAGGAGAAGGGATTGTGGCATGTCCTGGGGGTGATTTCTCACTTTTCCTCTCACTGTCTCTCTCTCTCCCTCTCTCTCCACCAGACCTGAGCACACACTCCTTAACACAAAATCCTCTAAAACTATAAAAATAAAAAGATAAAAATTAAAAAAAGAATCCTAAAAGGAAAAAAGAGAAGAGGATAAAGAAATGAGGCAATTTAAAGAAGACTATTATAAAAGCTGACTAAAATGAAAAAATGCTCAAACTCAATAGATATCAAGGAAAACTTAAATGGACAAAAACAATGAGATGTGAATTACACATACCCGACTTAGAAAAAGGAAAGGGAAAATATTTACTCCTGGTAGAAATTTAGAGACAAGTGTATTCTGATATTTGGCTGATTAAAATGTGAAATGTTAAGGCTTCTTGAAATAGACAACAGGCAATGTCTATTAAGATAAAAAAAAAAGTACATTTTCTTAAATACATTACTCCAATGCTTGACAATCTATGCCATTAAAAACAAATTATGTAAGCTCTTCTTGTGATAAGACAAAACAAAACAACACAAAGCTTAAAACACCCACCAGCCAGAGAATAGTTTGTACAATGAATGTTATAGTTGCTCAGAATAATGAATTCAAGTTACATAGTGGTCTTGAAGGGATCCCCACAAATAATCACTGAAGGAGAAAAACATACCTAAGAATCCTGTTTTGAAAAACAATGACTAAAAAAATGCTCCCAGATATGAATGTGAAATATACATATATGTGTTATGACATTAAATATTAGTATATTGAAAAATATGGAAGCATAAACATAGGACTTCCCAACTGTTTTCATATCTTGGCACAAACTTTCCTCTGATACAGTGGGTTAACAGGATTGAGACTGTTCACAACCAGAAGTGACCAGCCAAAGGATCCAGCTACCTAAAATCAGTTATTGGAGCACAGGAGCTGGGAAATTGAAAAGGAGAGTGTTACTCAAGGAGGATTATCCGAGTGAGCAGCAAGCAGTGGGACATACTGTAATGGATACAGTGGCTCATATGAATGGAGCAGGTTAGTACCAAGTAAAAAAGGGTGTTGGTGGTGGAGTCGAAAGAGGTTACCAAAAGTTCAGACATGTACATACATATTTAGATATATGAATTGCTATGTGTACACCTGAATTTCATGATATGTATGCATTATAGGTGAAATTATGTTTTTAAAACTTGTATCTTAAAAATAGCACTTAGGGCCAGCTGGTAGCAGTTGAGGAGGCTGGATCCCATAAGACCAATTTTGTGGTTTGAGTCCCAGACCTGACAGCTTGAAAAACATGTTAAGCACATGTATGCGTGTCCAAAATACTGAAAGAAATGAAAAAGGAACTGTGGCTTGACCATCCCATGAAGGGTGCTTTTTCACTCTCCTCTCTTTGTTGCCTTCTGGTGAGCACATTACCCTTAGGCAAATCAAAAATAATAATAGTAATACTTTAAAATGAATGCAAATAGATGAACTTCCCATAATTTCTGCTTTGGGTTTCTTTTTCTTGCTGTTGTTAAAACCAAGAGAGCATGCGCCAGCTGATGGCATGATGGTTAAGGCAGCTGGATCCCACATGACTGACTATGAGGTTCAAGTCCTGGACTCAGTTACTTAAAAAACACAGGGTGCGTGTATGTGTGTGCCCCCAAATTTCAAGGAGAGGAGAGAGGAAAAAAGATCGTGGAGTGGCCATCACCTCTGTGGTGTGCTTTTCACTTTTTCCTCTATCTCTCTTTTTCTATGTCTCTCTTCAGCAAGTGCATGGCCACTAGAGCAAATTTTTTTCTGTTTTTTGGAGAGGTTTTCGCTACAGGGTGGGTGCGCTCGCCAGACAGACAGAGAGAGACATAGAGACAGAAAGCGAGAAATCAACCCCCAGAGGGGATGGTCACGCTGCAATCCCTTCTCCTCCATCCTCCTCTTGGGATCTTGGGTACACACACACACACGTGCCCGGCATGAGTTTTAAGCCACTGGGTCTGGGACGCGAACCGCAGTTGACTACGTGGGAATCCAGCGACATAGCCATTACGCTAACTGCTGGTTCCAGAGCAAATTTTTAAAAAATCAAAAGGGCATTCTATTTCTTTCTCCACTACATCCTTATTGTTTCTCAGGATCCAGGGCTTTTGATATGAAAATTATAATCCAACACATCCCAGGTCATTATTTCACGTGTCTGAGCTTCAGAGGTAAAAGAGTTATTTTATTTTATTTTTTTTCAGAATCCACAGTTACTAGAATTTCTAAATGTCTACCTGGCAAATTTGGGTAGAGGTTGGCTTTCTCAGTAGACCATGATTTATTGCCAAAAGCCCAATATTTTTTCCTTTGTTTTGACTTAACAGTCCAGAAAAACAACACAAGACTACAGGAATTAAACCTAATCCATTATAGCTAAGCTCTCTAAGGCATAAAAGAGGCAAGGGCTGCACCAAAATGAATTTATCAATCATGCAATGCGAGACCACTTGTATGATTAGCATAATTCTTCAAAGGAATGCAGAACGGGTAGACAGTTTAGCCATTAAATTATCCTGTTTAAAAAATGCCAACTAGGTAAGCATTTTTAAGAGGACAGTCTAAGTTTCAATAGGGCGCTTTACTGTGTAAGTCTGTGCAATATTAAAAAGAATCTGCCCTGTACCAATCCCCCATTATATACTTTTGTTCATTTAATTTGGAGTTAACTATACCATTCATAGATCATTTTGGCTGCAATGAATATTATAGCTTAAATTTACATATATTTTCATTATGTTGTTGGAACTCTTACCTCAGTAAGGAGGAAGAATAGATTCCCACTACTAGATCCACCTCAGAAAATATCTGATTGTGCCAACCTCCCTGTCACACACACACAATTAGTGTGCTGAAAATGAACTTCAGGGATGTGGAAAAAAGCATTTTAAAAAATGTCAGTACACACTAGGAAGACTGATTCACTTCGTACCCAGCAAAGTGTTATCCCAAATATGTTAACTAAGTAGGAAGTGGTTTACCAATAAACAGTGGACGATTGTTGGGGGGGGGTCAGTCAAACACATCAGAAAAAAGTAAAAAAAGATATGGAATCCATATGTAAATTTTATTCACTATCTCTAAAATAAGCTTTTTTAGCTTTTTTTTTTTTTT